>NC_087223.1:15211812-15256812 GCF_015104395.2 Macrobrachium nipponense
TTTATGGAAAACACTTGTTAGCGTATGGAAGATGGAGAGGAGGGGAGAGGGAGGAGGAAAGGTTATTGTTTGGAAGGGGAATCTCCCTCCAGAAGGACTTCAGGTATCAAGGACCTTTCTCGGGTTACTTCTGTTTGTTTTTTACTGGCACTATCTGAGGTTACTTCCCCTCCAGTTTTTTACTGGCACTAGGACCAGCTTGAGAGTTTCTGGAATCCTGTCGCACAACAAAACTGTCCAGAGACATTTGTTTCTGGCGTTTCTTTAAAATTTGCTAAAAAAAAACGACATTGTTATTAAACATGGAGACTTGGATTACAACTACTTTGTTGGGATGATAATTCACCACAAAATTTCTTACATCTTTCCACTTTGCAAACATGTCCTTAATCCTTGAAGTAGGCACATTATGTATGCCAATTCGTTTTCTCAATTTTTCAAACCAGCCTCTGCTAGCCTTAAATTCACTCATAGCAGCGTTTGTTGTAGGTATTTTCTCACTGAGATCGGCATGCAACTTCCTCCAACACTTTGCTACGAGTTCTTTCTTAAATTCTATTGTGTTTCTCGCCTTTTCTACACAAGGGCTAGCACTTTGAACTTTCTTTGGCCCCATGATGGCTTATTTAGCAGTTGCACTCGAATGGAAAAGTACAAAAATAATGAATGCAAAAGCAGAATGGGTCACAACAGAAGATGGGATGCTTTGTTTTGGAGGCTCGATACGAGGCCCAGTCACGCGCTGGACCCCGGATGGAGCATTTCCGAGTGTACGAAAACCGAGGAAATGTACGATAACCGAGACAAAATTTCATAGCAAAAAGTCTACGAAAACGGAAACGTATGAAATGAGAGACGAAAACTGAGGTTTGACTGTGTATGCGTGAAGTCGAAACCATTTTTAATGAATGCGGTACCTTGGGTCTGTTTGAGGTGGCTGGCATGTTCTGGGGGAGGAAGTATAGGAAGCATTCCTTCTTACCTTAGTCTTCACCTTCAAACTTCAGAGTTGTTGGTAGGGTGGTAGGGGTTTTAAATTATTGGTGTAGGTCATTTTCTATTCTGGCTTTTGTTTTATGGTGCTGTGCCCAAGGCAGGGTCAATGTCGTGCTTTACCAGTGTTAGTAACTTCCTGCAAAAGCTCTCTTAACAGGTAAGGAAACCATAAACGTTATATAATATGCCAGCAACTCTTTTCTCATCTCATTACTTTTAATGTTTTGGAATAGTAGTTCTCATCCATGAATCCCATCGCCTTGCAATGTGGGAATCAACTCTGTATGTAAAGTTAGTTACATAAAAATTATATTTTTTATGATAAAATGAGATTTTTTGTATACTTACCAAGTACTAATTACAGAATTGGAGCTCACCCTTGTCCCCTCTCATGGATGATAGGGTAGAAATAAATTGAGCTATTTGCTATGTTGTTTCCCTTCTACCCCGGTAGTGGCTGGGGACTACCTACCTACACCAAAACAAAAAGAATCGCTACCGCAATTTTCAAATTTTAGCTGATGGAACTTAGAAATTCTTAGACCTGATAAATAAAAAATACAGAAAATTGTTTTTGTGCCTTATATTTTCCTAATGCTATATTAGGGAACAAAATCAATCATCTTTCCAAACTTGTACAAAAAACTTAATTTTTCTCCTTCTTAAATATTTTAAACAATTTTTTTTTTTTAAATCACAGAAAATAGAAATTATTTTCAAGGTATCATAAACAAACAAAATAAATCAAGAATAGTTTTTTGAAAGATCCTAAACCTTGGTCTTGGGTAGGACTTCATGCTGTGAAGATAGGCTCCAGACACTGCATTTTTATCAGGAATCAGAGACAACAATGTATGCATAATTAATTTTTTAGTATTTTTACATTTTTAAAATTTTTTATGTATACCTGGAAAAAAGAAAAACTAAGTTAAAGGACACCTGTAACAACGGAAACATGAATGTAAATTAACGCCTTCTGCATTAACTTACCAATGAGCGATAAAAGTGTAAACCGAGTTTTTTCTTTTATTATTCTCTGAAAATGCAGTCATTTCCAGTGATATAATTTTATACCTGAATGTATATATAGGTTAGTTGGAAGGAAAACTTATCGTAATAAAAATGGTGATCATCCACAAATACTCATATACATAACATTTACATATTTTTTCAAAGAAAGGTAACTTAACGTTTCAGGTAGTACCCTTATACTGACAAAATGGAGTGCCCTGAAGTAACTCCTCACCCCCTGCATGGATACACAAAGATAGGAAGGTACTGGGAGGACCAGGTCTCCCAGGTACTATTTATAAGTTACTGAACTAGAAGTTTTACTTGGGGGGGTTGTGGGTGTCTCAGACTCAGGTCTAACTAAGCCTGGTTAATCAAATGCTTTTTCTCAGTCTTAGGTATATATGGCATCGTCTAAGATTAAATTCTTTTGCAGATGAAATGTTCGCTGATCTCCGAAGTGCAGTGCCTCGTTTTGCTATGCTGTGGAGTTACATCTCTCGTTGGGTTTGCATTGCTTGGTCGCTGCCATCAAGAATTGTACAAAGAATATACTTGTAAATACTTTTTTCTTAGGCTTGTAAGGTGGTTTGTTCAAATCTATGTTAAAATGTTGAAAAATGAAAAGAACGACATGAGCAGTGTCTAATACGTTTTGCCTGATATTTGAAGCCACAGTCAATAGGTGTCCAGTTTGTCTACCTCTCGAGTGTTTGTTGCAAGGATTTGTAAGCTGTCCACACAGTTGTGATAAGAAGTGTGATGTCATGCCTCTCAAAAAATTATCTTGTGTGATATTTGAATCATCTCGATACTAGAAGACCTTAGAATGGTTGCAATGTTATTTAAAATGTCCATTTATAATTGGAATTACATATACTCAAGTAGGGACACTGATTTTGTAATGAGGACTTCACAGTTGAGGAATGTTTAAAAGGGCAAGAATCTTGATTGATGGTGGGCTTTTTGACGCAGAAAATGTAGAACTTGACAGAAAAAATTTACATTTGACTTGAGCTGTTCAGAACTACACAGTCTCTCCTATTTGGCACCATGGCTGTCATAGTGACAAACTCCATGCTCTCCTCTCTATTAATTCAACAAGAACTAGAAACACCTGAAAAAAGAATTTACATTCTTTTCAGATACCCTCAGCATTTTGTCACAATCTTTTTCGCAGCCTACTTACAGGCAGGTATGATAGTTCCCTAACCTTTCACAGCCTACTTACAGGCAGGTATGATAGTTACCAAGAGGTTAGGGTTTGAATTCATCTCAATCACGCAGTAGTTGGTGCTTTTATTTGTGTTAACTGTGAGGTTGCATGTTTGTGAGAATCAGGAATGTAAGGCCATATAAATATGCCCATAGCAGTGTAATTAAAGTATAATATGTCAGTGTACTTGTCCTCAAAAACAGATTTTCCAGATACTTGGCCACCAATTGCACATCTGAATACACTCCGTCACCTTCACTGCAAGTATGTCGATATGTGATGTGTTTTTGTATAGTTTTGTACCCATTTCAAAGTTCAAAGGGAATTCCGTGTACATTACAGTCTGGTTTAGCTTATGAACTGCACATACAAAAACAACCAGTAAGTGTTACCTCGGTTTCTTTACCTAAAATAATGTTTTTAGCTTACTTTAGGGAATTTCAGGAGCATAGAAAGTCGGAAAATGTGGACATTCAAGAGGTGGCAATCTATTCATGCTAAAAACTAAATTTATCAGGTGGTATGCTCATGGAATGGATCATTATTTGTTATATTATTTTAAAGTCTTTATCATTTCTAGACTTGTACAGGACCTCTTAAGAGCTCAAAGCAGAAAATACTTTTTCTCTTAATACACATTCATCTTAGACATGATCTCTGACTGTTATGCATGATTTTTTTTATTTTTTTATTTATGAGGTGCCATGTTGTGATAGACTGTATCCCCTTTGTATCTCTAGTCTTTTCCCAGTTACTTACCTCTCCAGCTTGTTCAGTAGAACCTTAGTCCAGATTCTGTAATGTAGGACAAATTATATTCAGGGAGCCATTTGTGAAATTCATTTGGTCAGGACAAGTTGAGGAACGGTTTGCCAGTGTCCCGTAGGTCAAAAGTTGTAGAAGCGTAAAGAGAATTGATAATCATTTCAAAGAATAGGTGGGTACTTTGTCATATCAGTGGCCTAAACAAAAAATGACATCTTATGCATTTTTTAAAAAAAGAACCTTTTTTTTTCTGTATTTTTCAAGGAGTGCATAGTATTTATTTATTTTGTCACCAGTTGCTCGAATGTAATTTCAATAGCAAGGAAATTGTTGTAAGCTGAGTTAATGGTATTTTGTAGTATAGAATTAAATATGTAAGGTAATCAGTAATCTTATGTTAACGACTCCTGTGAAGAAGAATGATAGTTCCCTGTACAGTATTTCATGGCAGCGTAGAAAACAATTTTGATATTTACAAAGATTTGGTCAGATATTTCATGTATATATTTCCTACAAGCATAACTTTTAACATAGAATAATAGATTTACTTGTACAGCACAGCTTGATTTCCATGGCTAGATAAAATGGTTACGTTTATTTTCACACACAAATCTCTCAAATTGGAGGTTCTTTATAACTCGCTGAAACTGGATTCTTCAAATTCGTAAAGAGCATTTTCATAATTTTGTGAAACTTGAAGAGTAACACGAATCTCTCACTGAAACAGGAATCTATCGATTCATCTAGACCAGTTTCACAGTTTTGTGAAAGAAAGAAACAAAGAAGATAAAGGCCAATACATACTAAGGTTAGGGATGGATTTTGTAGAAGTTAAAAGAAAAAGTTTATAGAAAGTACAAAAGGTGAAAATTAAGCTTCAAAATGTCCAGAAGTGCTTTCCGAAAGGTTTTATGTACATACAAGCACTGTAACTTAAGTACTCAAGTAATGTTTTTGTCAATTTATGCATTGTAATGTTCAACTGCTCATTATCATAAATATTTGTTTATTAATATTTTTATTAATATGATTATTGTTGTGCAGAATTTTCTATTGATGATGGACTTGCAGTTATCTCTCTCTCTCTCTCTCACTCTCAGTGAAGCTGAATTTATTTTTCTCTCAATAGACAAGTTTCATTGTGCACAATGTAGACAGACTTTCTGCTTCACATATGATGATTGTTCTGTGTACAGTACATTATAGTCATTGTATTTGTCATCGTTTTTAATTCAACCCTAATTTACATCAATTATTCAGCTTTTAGTTTTGTCTTTCTTTTTACAGCTAGAAAGATTACCAGTGAATATTTTACGTCCTTTGGCTGTCATATTTATACCTGAACTTTTTTAAGCCCAGCGTCCTTGGTAAGTAGGTTTTATTCCTACTTAGACATTATGGGCTTGGGCCACCATTCACCCATTTTAAATTTAATTGCAAAGCCATTTGTTACACATAGCCCTCATAACCCTTGTAGATGTCCCTTGGACATAGAGTTTAAAAAGTCTTGTAAATTTTAGACAAGCAGCAGAAGAGCTGAGAAAGGTTTCACCTATGCTTATCTTTGACCCATGATCGGTAGTGATGAGCCTCGATTTTAGTTGGCCTGTGGTGTTGTTGACCTGCCAGCGAGATTCTTCCCAGATTTTGCTTGGACATATGTTTCCTTTTTTAATGTTTTGACTCATCATTTTCATGCAATTGATGTCATCAGCTACCTAATTTCCTCCTCCATCTTCTCTTTCAGTAAATGTAATAACAGTTGTTGCTTACAGCAAAATTATTAAATGTGTTTGTGGACTATTTCTGTTGTGTTTTACCAAGGGAACGTGTCATTGCTGTTTTAGGTAGGTTTTGCATCAATGCTTATCCACTCACCCGTGAATCTCGCCGAGATTAGCCTTGGCAGGACTTGAAAAAGTCCCCAACAGTCAATAGTTTCTGCCTTGGGATCCTGGGCATTGTGGTCTGCAAAATGACAGACAGTTGCTTTTTCAATATTGCTATCTTGTACTCAATCATATTGCTATTGTGAACTTATCATATTGTTATTTTATATTCATATTGCTGTAATAGTTTTTAATATTTTTCTGCTAAGTCTTATTTGAATTCCAACTTATTTTTATTGTTAACGTAAGTTAAGATGTTATTTTGTGAATGCTGAAGGATACAAAACAAATCTGTGACCATTTTTATTTCGACAAGTGTTTTATATTTTCAGACAAATTTTTGCCAGTATATCTGTAATTACATAACTCTGGAAATATAATATTAGTGTATAAAAAAAAAAAGCTGTAATGCACCTACAATTATAAAGCGATGACTAGACGTTTTACATAGACAGAGTTCTTGGCTGATGAACTTGCTGTAAGAATCCTCGCTGACTAAAATTTATAGCACTACGAAAGTTTACCTGCTTGAAATCCAACAAAGTTATTAATGGCTCGTAGATTTAAGTTTATCTCTCTCCATCATTAACTTTTGTTATGTATTAATTGTAAATAACTTTTTTGGGTATTTAGTTAATTATTTTTCTGGATTTATTGTAAAGGATTTTCTTACGACATACTAAATCCCAGTTTCATGTATTTATCGTAAACTACATTTGTCACATACTTATTGTGAACGACTTTCTTTACACAGGAGCTCTCCAGCAAATTCATCGTAATGACTCTGTACATCAACTGTAACACAGCCATTCAGCATTATTTGCAAAAAAAAAAAGAAAAAAAAAAAAAAAGTAAAAACTACTACATTATGTACATACTGATCGCCCTTGCGGAATACGACACATAGGTTAAGAAGAGCGGGATCCGTCTCTACTCTACAAGTAAAAGGTGATATGGTTAGGCTTCATTATATAAAAGTAGAAAATCATCCACTACTGTGTAGAAAATAAAACATATTGACCCTCTATTATTTTTATTTTAATCTATTCTGTATTAACGTTAACGCTAGGTGTAATAATAATAAGTTCCTTTCTTGAAGGAGAAGGAAAAGAGCATTATTATAAATGGCACTGTATATTTTGACAACTTTTGACAGTGCATCTTGTAACAGACGAGTATGGCGTCCCCCTAACTTGTTAAGCAACGTAAAATCGAGAGACTTAAGATATGTTCCAAGAGGTTTTCAAAGTACACGATTACACAATTAGAACTTGTGTATGGTAAGATTCTGACCGCATATGGTTTCGTAATTGCTGAAGAGACAGACTTCGCGTGCAAAGTAGAACGTATTGAGCAAATGTGTATTGTCATATTTTGCAGAATTAATATTGAAACGATTACAAAATTGTACGTCGCCATCGCAATATCGTTTCCCCATTACCTTTTTCCAAGTTGCATAAATCATCACACGAATTCGAGAAATCACTGCAAATGAGAATTGCAATTTCAGTATTCAAGTTGTGTGCGAACCTAACTTCCATTACAAATACTGTACCCTAACAATAAACTGAGATTCTTCAAATTATACACATTGGAAATATATTAACATATTTACAAGATAAAAACAATGATGTGTATAGTACATTGAGTATATAAATGCACCTTTCTTCAGATTTCCTTTTAGTTTTGGTCTTCGACACCGGGTAATTTTATAGAAAAGATTTTGTCCCTAAAACCGTGAATTTCTCTTACTTTATTCTGGCAAATAAAATAAGGAAAATCATTTGCTAACATGAAATAGAAAAATGCCCAAGGATTAACTATGTAAAATGATATAAATGTGTATATACAGTGACAGACAAATATGGCATTCCGTTAAAATTCGAGGAGAAAATAACGTAATGCAAATTTTGGGAGTAATTTTGATCACCTCGTTCCCTATCAAAGTTTTTTGCATTATTTCAAAACTTCAGTGAAGTGAGATTGAAGTTTATTGCAGATGCCTATTGGTGTAACCAAGTGAATAAAGTATTTGAGCACTGGTCACCAATAATGTCTCTGCTTTTGTGAAATTATGACAGAATCGGCCAGGCTATCTTTGCATCGATGCGCTTGAAGGCAAAAGTGCAGTGGAAACCGTGGTTCGTCAGATCCGACTTCACCTTGTGTGGACACTCATTGTCTGTGAGTAGACTCTCTGTGGAAATAAAAACAATTTATTACTCCAACTAATAGTTTGAATACTTACTCCTATATTAAACTGAATTGACAAATATTTCATATGTATAACCATAGGCATTGCAATTTTGTTGGCACATTTGTCAAAATGTCACCCTAGATGAACCTTCATGAAATAGGCACATTAATTCAGCCATCTTTAGATCTTAGAAAGAGCTGGAGACCACAATCTAAACCCACCCCAGGGTAGGTGGGTAGTACCATCAGTGCACCTCACACAGTGGACTTTAGGCACTACTTGAGGTTCTTTGCAATGTCCCTTCATCCCATAGCTGCAACCACTTCATTTATTTTGCTCTATCTAAATATTCTCTTCCATCTTACTTTTCACCCTCACCTAGCAATTGTTTCTTAGTGTAACTGCAAGGTTTTCCTCCTGATTGTCCTAAAGTCTCTTCTCTTGTCTATTCTATAATTAATATTCCCTTCCTTTCTATCTTACTTTCCTAACAATCATTTCGACATTATCCAAAGTGCATAATGACCCCATGGGTCCCAGTGTTTGGCCTTTGGCCTAAATTATACATTCCAATTTAGGGTTTTTATTCTGAACTTACCAAGGCCATCTACAAGTTTGTAGAGTGCGTAATCCTGAGGGTTGGTGACTCGGAGTTTGTGAGCCATCATCTTGCAGACCTCTCGGGTCGTCGTGCCAGGTCTGATTGGCAGAGTGCGAGTCACTATGCTTCCATTTTTCTCGTCCGGGATGACTATTTTCACAACACCGTGATCCGATACAACAGATACGTCCTGGAAAGGAGTAATTATCAAACCCTATCGCTTATACAATCTACCGAGTGTTAAGTAGCTCCCGTATTCTTTCATTATTAATACCTCCTGGAAAGGAGTGTGTTAATTTTAAGATTCTGTTGCTTATACATAGGTACTATCTAACTTCAATTAAATACTGTATATTCTGTTAACACTGATAATTTCTGGGCTCGACCGTGTCGCTCCGTGAAATAGGTTCCTTTAGCACTATTTCTAAGGTAAAATAGTGCTTTCAGTGAAGATTTTTCTTTGTGGGTTAGACAGTCATGAGGTCTCCATTTACACCTGTTCTCCAATTTCAAATTATACATATGTCCAACTAAAGAGTTATGAAAAACCATCATTTTCCATGTGACATTTTTAGCCTTTACTTTATTTGGTACTGAAATTACCTTACCACTTCCTAATGTTGTACTACTATGAAATGAAAGTACTTTAATATAAATCTCTTAAGATTTATTAGTTTTCAACATTTTCCCAGTGGTAATGTTAACTTGTCATTATTTATTTACAGTGCATAATTTGAGTGGGCATCAGTTCTAAAAAGCAATACGCAACTCTCTAAGCTGCCACATAAGGAAATTTCCGTTCTCACCTGCTTGACCGAATCCAGGCTATTTCCTGGAGAACTCTCGGGTGAAGGCGAGAGATTCTTCAGAGCATGAATAGCCGAGTGGAAAGCCTCGAGATAATAGGACGCTTCGCCTGAAGACGCGCTTGGGAGCAGCAGACCCCACATGTAGTCAGCCTCTACTTCTGCTGACACCAGTCCTGCATGACTTAGGACCCACATTATTACAGGGACTAGGTCGTCTGCATCGCCCGAGCCTGGGGTGTCTCCATTCTCGTACATCTGGGGAGGGATTTCGAGGATGGTTTAGTAGCCTTTGGATAAGTTCTTCATCCATCGCATACAAAAAGACTCTTGTGAATATCGTGTAAATATTCAAGAATATTAACGTCATTTTAGGATACCACTGGATAAATCATTTTGACCATCGATTACCAAATCACGTAAATACTCGAGAATATGAAGAAATTTGGATGTCTTTGTAATCGACTAGCTGTGAATTTCATTCAGAAAAAAATTCAAATTCAGTGAACTTCAGGTTTTTCTATGAGCCAGCTTTAAATTATGTGCTCAAGAATTACTTGCAAATAAAGTGATTGATTTTCTACTAGATTAATATTTTAAAAAGCCAGTTTTCCCATAATGTTTTATCAACTGTAAACTTATTCTGGAATGCATTATAATCAAACGTGACCACTTTTGTAGAAGATTAACCTTTTAAAAACCAGTTTCCCCTTAAAATATTGTTTATCATCTAAAAGTAACTACATTTACAAATCTATCTTGAGTACAACCCCAGTGATGTGAAGAAATATGTACTATTACTAACTTTTCTCAAAATCAATGTATCATACAAAATGATGGCTTTAATGTGGCAGTCCACCATTCACTGGTACAACTTAACCGACACTTACTGCCTGATATATGTGAGAAATGGTAGCGAGGAGATACTCCAGTTTCTCCCTGGGGGCGTAAACCCTCTGCATGCGCGTCAGCAAGTTCCGAATGGTGTCGAGAGCATTTCCACTGGGTGGTGCTAGTTTAGGCTGTTGGGTAAAAGGCTTTATAAAAGACACTGCTTGAATAATTATAGTTTTTGGGGGGTGCTAGAAGTGTTCACGAAATTTCATTGTTCATATGCAGAACAAACCTTCGGTCTCAACAACAGGATGATAATCTAGTGCCAGCTGGAAGATTATCCTGTTGTTAGGCTCAGGTTTGTTAGCTGTGGAAAACACAAATTGATTAAAAAATTTTTGTTGGGCTAGGAAGCTTTAAAAACCAATAATATTAAGTTGAAAGCTAAACATAATCTTTTATCTCTTTTGGCTAAAAAGCTCTACAGAATCTCAGGTTTCATGTGGCTTGCAATTTCTACAAAATCAATATTGCAACTGGCTAAAAATTTCTACACAATCTCATATTTTATTCAGCTAAAAATCTATGAAATCTGTTATTCAGCTAAAAACAAAACTATAAACGCACATTTTATTTGGCTAATAAGCTATACAAAATCTCATATTTTATTCAGCTAAAAAGCTCTACAAAATCTCATCTTACTTCTGCATATAAATCCATCACCAAAACCGCAGAAAACTGAATAGCCAAGATATTTCATTAATAAACTTACTCTCACTCCGAGACGAACAGAAGGCTGGGATCTAGCGTACTTCATGTTCGTAGCAAGAAGCTGGATAGAACCGTTAGCCGTATAAGCTTCGACGAACAGCTTGTTGATGTGGTCCCACAGGGGCCGGAGAACCAGTCTTACCAAAACATCCTCCAGTATGGCGTCGAGGTTCAGGAATTCTGTAGCTCTCAACTGTGAAAATGTATAAAATATGTTAGGTACATGTAGAAGCAAAGGGAACACATTGTAATATAATTGGCCAAATTTTAAATACTTTACAATTGTGTAATACATATACATTACTGTAAAAATCTATAATATACATGTTGCATACATTTCTGTAGAAATGTATAAAATACATGTCATGTATATATACATAATGTACAATAGTGTAAAAATGTAACATATATATATATGTTTTGTACTTTTCAAAGAAATTGGGAAAATACTCTCATCTGTATTTTAAAAAGAATGGTCGACATTATTCGATGTACATCATTTATCGAGTCAATTAACCATGAAGTAATGGTCAATAATGTAACAGTATCTCTGTAAATATTAAACACATTTTTTCCTGGGCTCTGGCTGTAAAATATTGTTGAATACAGTTGAATAATGCAGTCTTCTTTAGAAATTTCATGAGAAAATGTAATGCAAACTCACATTGCTCCTTTGCTTCTTAACAATCCCTTCGAACTCCTTCTCCCCACTTGTTACCAAATAATTCTTCATGCCTGACATGAATTGGCGGACATTTCGAGTCACGACGGCTGGATCTCGCTCCGTGCTCTCCAATGTGCACGTGATGAAATTGCTTACTGCCCTGCAGAAAGTTGTTGATGTGTCTCTGCCCAAATCCATGGCATATTTCTTGATGGCTACTCCATTCTCTGCATCTTGGCGATGTCTTAGTGCCAAGAGTTGAGGTGACACTGGGTGGATAGAGATACGATTAATAAGATATACTTCAGAACTGTATTTTTCATAAGATGTTTATTATGTGAGATTGACTTATTGCTACTTCAAGAATACAGTGATCATTTATTAGGTTTTATTATATAAATAAAAGGACAATAATTAAATTATTATAGACTGGATTATATATAAATATAATTTCATGAATGTTGGTTTAGTATTATGTAATACAAAACTAAATCTCTTTGAAAACTATTTAAATAGACAATACATTGTCCAATATTTACTTGGACAGACCTATTCATGCATACTTTACATGTACTCCACCAAAAAAACAGAAAATTATTTTTGGGAGAGAACTCTAGCAGGAGCCAAGACAAAATTATTAATTGAAATATTATAGAAAATGTTCTTTATGATCTGACGAGGGAAATATTTTATTTGAAAAAGAGTTATTTTAAATTTTAGTGTCTAAAGTATAAATACTTTAGAGTTCAGTTTTAAAGATAAGCAGATCAGGAAAATTTAGGGGATTATTTATTTTGCATAATGTTGAATTATTTAGGAGATTATTACATGCAAATTTTAACAAGTTAGCAAAAGGAAATGTTTGCTATTTAAGTTACGAATCAAAGTATTTGAATTTAATTGTGGATATTTCAAGTTCTGAATGAAACTCAAAAATCATAAGTGGAGCTCGAGGTGTCTTGCTTCAAAAAGAAACTTTGGTTTCTGAAATGTCTCTTTAAGATGGAGTACTCCTAAGGTATAAATTGAAATGTGCAATGACTGTACTCACTAATTCTCGACCGCAGGTGAGTGTCCATATTTTTAGTGTTAGTAAGCGAGATTGTCGGAGCTCCCGACACCGAGGTCGTGTCATCATCGCTCACCAGAGCCGACTCGAGAACGACAGGTCCTATTGAATCTGTGTCTGTTATTCCTGCACCACCTATGTCAGAGTCCTCAAGGAGAGGTAAGTTTAGCGCTGGGGTGTACAGGGAACTGCGTGCATACTGGTCTACGGAAGAGGCATCGTCGTCAAAGTGCATCATGGACTCCCACTTCCTGGAGTCCCACGGCTCGGAGAACTCCGTACCTGACTCGCTGACCGTCGACTGGAAGTAGTGTGTTGGGAGAGGTGGGTGGAGACGCTCTTCGAGGGGAATGTTGCTGCGGGAGGATCTCTGTTGCTGCTGCTGTGACTGCTGCTGCATTTGGAATCTCTGGTTCAGGAGAAAATCGTCCTCTCGACTCTGGTTCTGCCTGGCGACGTTGTCATACTCGCTGATCCGTGTCGTGCAGCTGGGTGCTATGGACTGGTCATCCATCAGCGTCAGGTCGGGGAGCTTCTCCGATATCAGGTCCTGTACGGTGCGATCCCCAGGAATGATCACGCTGTCCGATTCACCACCGCCGTCCCCAACTGGAAATCTTCCCTCAATACCTGTTCCGTCTTCATCGTCAGAACCAACGCCGAGATACTTCCAAGAGGAATCCACTCTCCATGGGAGTTCCGTCGACCTTTCTCCATTAGTAATAGCATTTTCGTTGTTAATTTTAGGAGGGGCTATGGGCTTTCCTCGACATTCTAATCTTGAGTGCCGTCGAACTTCTTCTCTCAGCTGATTACCGATCAGATGACTAGCATTAATTTCATTTTTTTCGTTTTCTAAGTTCCTATTTCTCTCAACTTCAAAATTCTTATTGAAGCAATTGTGAGCCTTGCCATTTGTCAAATTTTCCACGCTCGACGACAACTGCAGATCTTCGTTTGAATCTATCTTGCCTAATGAGTGACGACTTTTCCTGGCTTTCCACTGAATGTTGGAATCAGAGTAGCGATTTGTTATCTTCCTCGACAACTTGTTTGATGCCTTATTTATTCTTGCCTGGGGTGGTTGCTGGTCTTTCAATGCATCTGCAGGCTCCATGTAGAAAGGACTCGATGTCTTATGGTACGAGTTTATCGAATCCGTGCTGTTTCCATTAACTTTTTCATTATCGTATAACTGCTCGTCTTTTTTCCTTTCCACATCGTATGTGAAACTGACTGACTTCCCTGCTATTTCGCTCAAATCCCCCATGGATTTTGATATTTCACTCCTGGGCTTGAATGTGGACATTTTTGGGTGTGCTGACGTCGGAGTGGGTATCAGTTCCCGAGGGGGGCTTGACCACAGGTCTTCGTAATCGCTGATTTTATCCGCGAGAGAAGACCTACAGTAAGGTGTGTTATTCTCGATTATATTTGCTTCGTGGTAATGATTTGACAGCCGACGTCGTTCTCTTTTACCATTACGTAATCTACCCCTCCCCATGCCCAACTCTTCACCTAGGGGAGTGCCTGGGGCACAGGGTGTGCAGGGCGTACTCTGGGGCGAAGTAATTTGCTGTCTGATCTGCAGATGCAAGGCTTCTCGACAACCGTTTAACGTTCCCGCCTGGTTTCCATTGGGAGTCGTGGTCGTGCTTGTGACAAAGGGCTGAGAACCATTCGAGCTGGCAGGAGAGATTTCTAAGCTGGCCACGTGCACACTGACGCCCTGAGGGTCATCTATGTGCAGAGGCAGTGCCTTGACCTGGTTCACGTTAAGGGTGAGAGTAGTGGTTACCGTGATGTTTGAAGTTGAGGAAGAAGTCAGACACGGCCTTGCCCAACGCGGAGGAGGAAGTGGGGCTTGGGTTGAACGGGGAGTCAGCTCCCCTCCGCTCTCACTCGTCGGAGTGGCCACGTCACACATGACGGGTGGACTGAGTCTAGCAGGAGGAGTAAGTCTGTTCATACACCTCTGAGACCCAGGAGGACTTACGTGGCAGGTTCTGTGAGTACCCGGGGGACTAGAGCGAGGTGGGGGAGCCGGTTTTGTCCCAGGAGTGCCAGGTTTCAGGGGAGTAACGGGCGTAGACGGTTGTGAGCGGAAGGAAGAGAAGGAGAGTGGCTGCTCCTTCAGGAACTCTTCCAGCGGAGCCAGATTAAGAATGAGGGAAGACCTGTCGCCCGGAGAGGGAACGGGTGGAGCCGGCCGAGTGGGAGCCAACGACGATGTGGAACCACCAATTGAACTGCTCATGGATGCTCCACAGGCTCCTAATCCCACAGGAGTGACCGGGGATAACAAACTCGTAGACGAAATGCCCCGGGTGACTCCGCCTTTGCCGAAACTGCTGAAGGAGAGGTCATTTGGGCGAGGGGATGGGGTCGGAGCCCCGCTCGGAGGACCATCAGCAGTTGGGGTGCTGGCTGTTGGGCTGGCCATGGGAGTTCCCCAAAACTCTGAAAAGCGAGATTTAGCATCAGCATAAACTGTCTCTTTATTTAGCAGATACATTCGCTAAGAACTTTAGTCGCTGAGCTCTTGAATTTAATTATTTCAAATCCATAAAAGAAAATTAAATTCTGTCAAAACCAAAAAGGTGGATTAACTTTTACCATTAGTGATACTTTTATTCTTTTCGTTTAAAACCTAATTAAGAACATTAGAATTTCATATCACGACCTAATGTATAATGTATCCTACATCACAATACATAATAAATTATAAAACCTTGTACTGTATATAGAAAACGTAATTATTTCCACAAGTTTAATAGTCTTTACACTCACATTGACAGATGAATCTCAAAAGTAAATACGCCTACTATAAGATAACAACCAAATGAAACACGACCTAATAACTTACCTTGGCCCAACAAGGCCAGGGATGCTAATTCATGTCGTGACTTCGCCTCCTGTATAGCTCTTGGTAGTCTGAGTTGAACTGGCAATTCATCACTGGAATGAAGAATACAGATTACTGTACGTACGTCTAATGACATAAGGTAATAATACGCAGTATGAATATTATGTACAGTATACGTACATAAGGAACCCTATTTTTCAGGTTTATGTTCTGAAGTATGTTACTGTTTGTGTTGTAATGAGGGAGGTCTACCTTCTGTCTTTAACATGGAAAATAAATAAAAGCTCTTTTGTTCACATATCAGACATAAAAAAGTCCTAACAAGCCTTGGGATATTCCGCCTATATGTGTCCTACTTAAAGAGGGCCTTTGATTTTCCATCTGTTCCAGTTTTATACTTTTATTTATCCATTTAAGTCACCAGACCTTTGATAGTAGTAGTCTGTTCCAGTGCATGATCTGTAAAATGTGGTACATTTCAATTTGAATGCAATCTGTGAACTTATGATTTGAACTATGATACTAGTTCTGGTGTCGATGAAAGGGGAATTTTTGTAGTTTATGGTGTTGTAAGAAAAATTGAAACGAAGCTGAAAATTACCACATATGTATTCTGGAGGATGCATCATTGAGATTTAAAAGGGTCGAGAACTCTTTGGATAACCCTACACTGAACCTTGTAGAGGAGTAGTGCCACTAGTATACCTCATGCAGTGCACTGTAGGCATTTGTTATGGTTCTCTGTAGCGTCCCTTTGGCCCTTAGCTCCGACCCCTTTCATTCCTTTGACTGTACCTCCGTTAACATTCTACTCATTCCATCTTGCTATCCGCCCTCTCCTAACATCTGCTACATAGTGCAACTCCTACTAAAGATTTTCCTCCTGTTACACCTTTCAAATCTTTTCACTGTCAGTTTCTCTTTCAGCACTGAATGACCTCATAGGTCCCAGAGCTGGGCTTTAGGCCTTAATTCTATAGGCAGTCACAGGTTATCAGCAGTTTCGGTTAATGGGGATCTGGTTTTATGGTGCTCGTCTAGCGCCAAAAAATCAGGGATTTAGGGCGCCATAATATACCTGACAGAGGTGCCATTAACCGGTTTTGGCGCCGTTAACCAAAACTCGGCGTCATAAATTGCCAAGTTTCAGTTAATGGCGGTTTTCACTCATCAGCACCCTGCCGATAACTTGGGACTTACTGTATTCTATTCTTACCAGCACTGCGAGTAGTAGGAGATGAGGGCAGGGGGGCTGTCGAAGCGATTCTCCGAAGCCTCCAGAGAGTACGACGAGCCGTTGCTGTGGATCTCGATGAGATAGTGCTGGATGTACGGCCCTTTGTCCTGGGGAAGCCGTACGCTAAGGGCCAGTGTGTCTGGCTTGCTGCTCTGGCGTACAATGAAGTTCTGGAAGTGTCAATAAATGAGTTAACAAGGAAGAACTTCATTTTAAAAACATTTACAGAAGGAAACCTCAATTTTATACGTATAAATATTGAAGGAAAACTCTATTTTAAATATTCATTGAAAGGAAACTCAATTTTATAAGCCATTTTAAAACATATCTTGCAGGAATAACAAACTTATAAAAACTGTATCATCATTCATGATTGCTAAATGTGTCTACCTATATATGAAAACCATTCAAAAACCAGCTTACAAGAAAAATACATGATAAACCTGTAATTTAACTGTTTAGGTCTGTAGTTATACAGTTACAAAAACCATTTTAAAAACCACTTTATAACAACCCTGCATCTCCACTGCTAACCTAACCTCTTCCTAAACCTACAGGGGACCAAATCCATCCTGTAGGTCTTACCGAGAACCCCCCCACAAAGCTTTAAAAAATAAACATACCCCTTCATCTTTGCCCTGGAGGAGATGGACAGCTCCTGACCTCTGCAGGTCAGGGAGGAACCATATGGGGTTGGTCTTCATCAACCTCTCCTCCAACTGTATGACACAAGGTTCACATTCTGATCCATCAATGCTGCCACTCTGTTACGAAGGAGAAAATATATTCAATTAACTATTTTAACGTTTTGATATGACCCTATTTAACCTTTTGAATATGGTAAATACACGATGAATTGATGCCAAGAGGGAGAAATAATTTTAAGTATACTAACTAAACTGTTTTAATAGGTTGACGTGACCTTCGTATGACCTGGGTAAGGTCATATGACCTTATTTAACCTTTTGAATGTGGTTAAATGTACAATTACTGACTGGTACTCCAATTACATAAAATAAACTAAAGTTTAATGAGCATACAATGTGCTAATCATTCATTATACTATATGATCATGAAATAATGATTACCAAGGACTCATACGATGATAAGGACCTGAAGATACCGACAGATCTTTAAATTAAGGATTAATTTAATAATTAAAGCATCTATATAGCCTGTAAGTCTTACGTAGTCAGTTACAGGGACCTGTATTATATATACAGTCTGTATTATATATATAGTCAATATTCGAGAAACAGCAGGTCACGGAATTGTGTACCGTTCTCTCTCGCTCTCTCTCTCTCTCTCTCTCTCTCTCTTCTCTCTCTCTCTCTCTCTCTCTCAGGTGAAAGTATGAAGTTATCACATCCCTGATGACAACAAGACGAACAAGGCTTCAGAATTTTAACTGTCATCTCTAGACTTGTAAAAATGACATTCTACCGTCAACCGTGGCCACCAGACGGTTACGCACACGAATTTCAATTATACGTTGAGACATCAGGTGGGTACGACACACCACCTTTGAATACTGAGAGAGAGAGAGAGAGAGATAGTCTTGAACAGCAAAAATGGGTAGAGTTGAATGGGCCAAATTGATGAATATTTTAATCCTGTTAAAAATTTTGACAAATTACAAGATTCTATTGAAAATAGAAGTTATTTTCGCTTTTCTCTACCGTGGAGTCCGACGGGGTTGGAATCCTGTGCTCTAGGCCTAGGGGATGTATATATTTAAATGAAGAATTGACGAGAAAGCTTCAAAATGTTTGTGAATGTTTGAACAAGGAGACATGACTGATGACCGGCGATGATTGCTGTCACAAACACTAAGACACAAACAGGGCCCTTCCCCCAACCGCCCCCCCCCCCCCCCCCCCACCCCCCCCCCCCCATTCACTGCTGTCCAAAGGTTGTTTACCCAAGCAAGACCTTATGGGACTTGAACCGTTTGTTTATTGTTTGTTTAGTGAAAAACAAACAATATACACCGCTATCTGAATAGACTTATCATTTACCTTAATTTCACGTATAAATATATCGATAAAACACAAGGTTATATTAGTATTAAACGGTCTCTTACGGACAGGTGACTCTACAGGTGTTTGTGTGTACAAGAGAGAGAGAGAGAGAGAGAGAGAGAGAGAGAGAGAGAGAGAGAGAGGGGTTTCTTTAAGCCAGCGACACATATGAGTCTAGGACATCCCACCCCCATCGGTCTACAGGTCCTGGGGAGTGAGTCACTCTTTTCAAATAAGGACCTGGTGCCTTTGAGGACAAAGCTCTCTCTCTCTCTCTCTCTCTCTCTCTCTCTCTCTCTCTCTCTCTCTCTCTCTCAGCACCAACCATCAGCAATATTAGACCAACTCTCAGTCTATGATCTAAGACTGTGAGACGCCATTGTTACAAAAGATATTATGAACCAAACCCAGAAAAAGTGCCAGATATTACGAGAGAGAGAGAGAGAGAGAGAGCCTGATATAATAATAATAATCAAGCAGGCTTCATAAATCCCAAATAAATCCGGATAAAGAGATATACAAGATCTGTAATCAGACAGATTTCGTCTTATCTTCGTCACATTTGAACCAGGGATTTCTCCACTTTCTTTCATGTTTCCCGAAGGGGGCTTGACTCAAGTTGAAGATAGACCACTCGGGTTATAGTATAGTACTCCGCTTCCTTCAAGTGAGCTAGCTTTATTTGCTCACTTTACCGTAATAAAAGCTTTCTTTGGGGGATTGAGACTAAGTCTAGAGTTATGTCATCAATTGCTTTTCACTTTGACTGAACTGTTAACCAAGGTTATTGACCTCCTCAACCATAACAGCTGTTGCCTTACAGAGAGAGAGAGAGAGAGAGAGAGAGAGAGAGAGAGAGAGAGAGAGAGAGAGAGAGAGAGAGAGAGTCTGGAACCAGCTAACTATAAGGATGTTAAAATTAGCATCAACTGGATAACACTAAAATTACGATACTAGTTAATATCTAGATTAAATGTCATAATAAACATATAAGAAAAACAATTAAAATAGAACATCTTAACACCAAACATTCGTCAAACGATGGAAAAATGAATATAACATTGCTAACATTCGTGCATGACAAAATACTTTGATTTGAACACACTGACCAAAAACATGCAGATAAAATCTTATAAAAAAAAATTATACTAACTCAAAGGTGTAGGTGTAAAAATGTCTTAATTAATCGCATTAAAATGATGAGGTGAAGATTATATGGATTTAAAAAGGGGATTACTTGTTTATTTCAGGATTTAGAATGTGAAAGTTAAAAGGGGGATTACTTATTTATTTTTGGATTTAAAATGTCAAGCAATGGCTTAGTTTAAAAAGGTGGAGTTATATATCTTAGGATTTAAAATGTCAAGTAATGGCTTAGTTAAAAAAGGGAGTTACTTGTTTAATTCAGGATTTAAAATGTGTCAGGGTACGGCTAGTTTAAACGGGGAGGTTACTATACCCCATATTTACTAAAGGATTTAAAACGTCAAGCAATAACTAGAGAGAGTTTAAAAAGGGGATTACTTGCTTATTTCAGGATTTAAAATGTCAAATTTAAAATGGGGGTTACATATTTCAAGATTTAAAATGTCAAATTTAAAAAGGGGATTACATGTTTATTTCAGGATTTAAAATGTCAAATTTAAAAAGGGGATTACATGTTTATTTCAGGATTTAAAATGTCAAATTTAAAAAGGGGATTACTTGCTTATTGCAGGTTTTAAAATGTCAAATTTAAAAAGGGATTACATGTTTATTTCAGGATTTAAAATGTCAAATTTAAAAAGGGGATTAAAAGTTTACTGCAGGATTTAAAATCTCAAATTTAAAAAGGGGAAATCATGTTTATTTTAGGATTTAAAATGTCAAATTTAAAAAGGGGATTACATATTTGTCAAAATTTAAAATGTCAAATTTAAAAAGGGGATTTCTTGGTTATGGCAGGAGTTAAAATGTCAAATTTAAAAAGGGGCTTACATGTTTATTTCAGGATTTAAAATGTCAAGCAACGACTATAGGTAGTTTGAAAGGGAGAGTTACTTGTTTATTTTATGATTTAAAATGTCAAGCAATAACCAGAGGGAGTTTAAAGAGGGAGAGAGTTACTTCTTTCAAGATTTAAACTGAAACGACAGGACTTGAAATGCCAAGCAAACGCAATATGAAAAAAGGGGGCGGGGCCAAAACAACAACCACAGTTTAAAACAGGCACTACAACAAGAGAGAGAAAAGTTAAAAAAAAAAAAAGAAACGTTAGTAGAAAGGCCTTTAAAAATCTACCTGGTAGTTATCGTCAACCTCTGACCCGCCACCATCATCATAGTCGAACTGGAAGGACGGAGACAACACACCAGCTGAGGGTGAGGCGGTGGTCATTGAGGAAGAGGATGAGGAGGAGGTAGTGTTAGTGTTGTTGTTGTTGTTATTGTGGGTGGAGGAGGCTAACGAGGAGTTAGTGGAGGAGGAGGAGGTGTTGAAGCGGTGGGCCGAGGGTGAGGAGGAGCAGTCGTTAAGGTTATTGTGTTGTTGGTGGAGATACTGGTGGTGATGGTGAAGAAAGTGAGGGTGGTAGTTCTGCGCAGGCGTGGTAGGTGTGTTAGCTGTGGGGGTAGCTGTAGAAGCAGCCTGTGGGGAGGCATTGGCCACGTGCATCATCATCATGCCCTCTTCGCCAGCTCCACTGCTACTGCTGCTTCTGCTGGCTAGGTCTAGGTCCTGTGTCATTAGCATGGTCGTACCCTGGTGGCTGCTGCAGAAGAGGCTGTCGGAGAGGAGGCTGTCCTCACCACAGGGGCGTCGTATTCCACCACGGAGGTCGTGGGTGAGGTCGTCCTCCCGCCCAAGACTACTGCTGCTGCAGAAGAAGAAGTCCCGCTGGGATTCCTCCTCTTCTTCCCTGCTGTGGTCGTACGCGAAAGCAGTTTCGGGTAGTCCGACAACAGGTACTGCTGCTTCTGGTGGGTGAGGGGGAGCGGGGGAGGGCTCTCCGTCGGGGGAGGAGGAGGAGGAGAGGAGGTGCTCGTTAACGTCGATGAGGGAGTAGATGGACCAGGATTTGTTGTTGAGAGGTTGAGCGATGCCAGAGGAATCGGGGTACTTCTTTCTTCTCCCGCCGGAGAGGATTGGGATGTCGTTTGGGTGGTGGTGGTGGTGGTGGTGATCTGTTCCTGCGTACTGTGGTGGCTGACTGCGGTCACCTGCTCTAGGACCTGCTCTAAGGAGTGTGACGTTTGGCTCTCCCACACTTGCCATATGCTTGTCAGCGACACCATCTCTTCTGCGGAAAGACAAAGAAAAAGACATGTTAGTTGAAGAATTTTCCAAGAATTAAAAAAAAAAAATGTTGTCAACAAGTCATGCACATGTTTCCAACTTGTCACAAACATGTTGAATACAAGTCAACAACTTGACGACAGTTACCAACTTCGTCACGAAACATGTTGATATGTCAACAACTTGTCAGCGTGTTACCAACTTGTCACAAACATGTTGAATACAAGTCAACAACTTGTCAATGTGTTACCAACTTGTCACAATGTTGAATACAAGTCAACAACTTGTCAACATGTTACCAACTTGTCACAAACATGTTTATTACAAGTCAACAACTTGTCAACATGTTACCAATTTGTCACAAACATGTTGAATACAAATTTACAACTCAATTGTAGTCTTAACCAGCATTTAAGAGGTTATCCAGCACTTGTTCCCCACTTAAGGGGCTGACTTGTCTTCAACTTATTTATATACATATGCAGTAAGTTGCCAACATGTTTCAGACATGCTTTGCTGTGGTGTGGACACACTGTAAGTCTTAAATTAAAAGATTTAATGGTTGGAGTGTACAAAATATAAGGAACATAGCTCTTTACAATGAAATAATGTACCTACTACAGTAAATAGATATGAGTTACAGTATACCAAATACATGCTTAATACCCAGAATTCATTATTCTCTACCTTCCTGTGTATTCCTCTTAACTGTTCAGCCTTCATATTTAAGAGTTTAATAATAAAATAGGAAAAGGTCGTTTGGTATTTTAACTACAAACCTTACACAGTTCTGGAGTTCTAAGAAGTGTGTTTGTAATAAAAAATATTGGAAAAATCTCCTAACCACAAACATTGGAAAGCTCTAAAGTTATTTTAAAGTAGAGTTTTCGTAATAAATACTTAGAAAAAAAAGGTTCTTTCAATTTCTCAAACTCCAAAACATTACATTCTTTCAATCTCTCAACTCCAGATCATTACAAAGTTCTGATTTAAAGTAGTTTTCGTAATAAAAACTTAGAAAAAAAGTCTTTTAATTTCTCAAACTCCAAAACATTACAAAGTTCTGATAAAAGTCGTTCTTCACCTGCTGTATCTCCAACAGATGCAGTCACTTTCGTCACACCTGTGACACCTGCTCCTTGAGAGCACCTTATCCAAAGCCCTGGAGATAAAGGTCAAGAAACGGCCGTTTTTCCCAGAGTCGAAGTGACTGAGGCTGGTGGGAGTCAACACAAAACTCCTCTGGGTTTTTCGCGTCATGTTCCTCATTTAAAAGTCAACGCAGACTTAAGGTTTAATAGTTTAGGTCCTAAGACATCTTAATGAAGACTCAAGACTCAACACCTTGTTTCAGTCTTTAAGACAATATGCGACGTGTCTTGAAGACGTTGTAATATGGCTACATGTCTCTAAATGTTTTCAGTTCACTTGTGGGTGACCGATTTGTAACCTCGACAGACACCTATCACTGGTTGTTAATAACACTGCAAGGATTGTAGGTAGTTGTTAATTATACAGATACATACAATTATAAAGATACGCGCGTAATTAACTTATAATAATAATGGAGTGTTTAGCTTATATTTTACTGCATTTCGTAAAAATGTGTCAATTTTAAAAGATATTTGGAATTGTTGTAATACAGCTAGAATTCTCTCTCTCTCTCTCTCTCTCTCTCTCTCTCTCTCTCTCTCTCTCTCTCTCTCACAAACACACGAACCAATTTCAAATCTACCATATTCTCTCTCTCCCTCAACCACAAACATAGACGAATTAAAGCTCAATTCTGCCAGATCCTCTCTCTCTCTCTCTCTCTCAGAATCTCAAAATCTATCTCTCTCTCTCTCTCTGCTCTCTCTTCCTCTCTCAATCTCTCTCTCTGAATCTCACACACACACACAGAAAGTCAACAAGATTTGGTAGAGAGAAACCCAAACAAACTGATAACAGAGATAACACCTGACCCTTCAAGTCTGCATTCGTCGAGCGATTAACTTCCGCGCATGCGCGTCAAAACGTGAGAGGGGGGGAGGGGGGTGGGCATTTCGAAGGGGAGATACGCTGTAGAGTGGATATGTTGGGAAAGGGACATCTCAGGAGTGCATATCTTAGAAAAAAATGGACACCAGAAGTGGTTATCTTACAAAAAAGGGACACTGAGAAGGTGCATATCTTTACAAAAAATAGACACTTTTTGGGGGGGGGGGATGGGGGGGGGGGGAACACTTAGGAGTGGATATCTTACAAAAAATGGACACTTTTTTGGGACACTTAGGAGTGGATATCTTACAAAAAAGGACACTTTTTTGGGACACTTGGGAGTGGATATCTTACAACAAAAGGACCTTAGAAGTGGCTATCTTACAAAAAAAAGAGACACTTAAAAGTGCATATCTTACAAAAAAATGGACACTTATAAGTGGACATCTCAGAAAACGGACACTTGGTAATGGAGATTTTAGAAATAAGGACGTTTATAATGAACATCTTAGAAAAAGGGACATTTTTGAGAGGACATCTTAACAAAAGGGACATCTTGGCAGTCGAAAGCTTAGGAAAAAGGACACTTAAAGAGTAGTAGTATACATCTTAGACGAAGTATTAACACTTGGGAGTGGACATCTTAGAATAAAGGGACACTTGGGAGTGGATATCTTAGAAAATGGGACATTTGGAAATGGAATGGACACTTATAAAAATGGACACAAGGCGGAGTGAATGTATCAAGAAGTGGGCACAGCAAGAGTGACTATGTCAGTAAGGGGACACTGATCAAAGAATGGACATATAAATGGGACATAGGACACTTGAATTGAAGAGAGAGAGAGAGAGAGAGAGAGAGAGAGAGAGAGAGAGAGAGAGTGGCATCTGTACTTTGGGGTACAAACTATCAGCAATTTTGCCAAAAATTTCAACGTAAGTCTACGAAAGTACAAACACTCTACAAGCGAACATTTCCCTGTAACATCTCTCAATCAACACAAAAATACAGGTATACAGAATGTATACAGTATACACCACTGCCTCTGGGACACGAAAGCACTTCATACACATAAAATTATTCCCCAGTAGCTACAATCTAACACCCAGAGACTAGGTTAATGTACAGAGGTTTACAGAATACGGGTCACTGTAGCAATCTCGGATTAAGGTACAGGATTAGGGGGGGTGGGATCAGCTCTTATCAGGGGCCTCTGATAAACCTCTTCCTGGAAACTGTTTCACCAATCGACGCCAAATCCTTTCGAAGGAATTGCGTGTTTGGCAAATGGCAGTTTTGTGGCGTACTTAAGCAGTCTCCAGCAAGGTTGAATTCTGAGTCATGCTTACTCCCAAGAGAGTTGTATAGTGTCTTATAAAATTGGCAACTTGTGCAGTACATTCTCCTTTAGAAAGAGATCATTCTGACTACTTATAAACTACTTTCCCCCAAAGAAAAGGTTGATTCTGACTACTTATAAATTACTTTCCCCTAAAGAAAGGGTTGATTCTGACTACTTATAAAATACTTTCCCCCTAAAGAAAATGTTGATTCTGACTACTTATAAACTACTTTCACCTGTAGAAAGGGATGATTCTGACTACTTATAAAGTACTTTCTCCTTTAGAAAGAGATCATTCTGACTACTTATAAAGTACTTTCCCCTATACAGAGATAATTCTAACTACTTATAAAGTACTTTCCCCTAAAAAAAAGCGATAATACTAAGTAAATTTGATTTAAACTTATATATACTTTCTCCTTTAGAAAAGGAGCTTATCAAGTACTTATATATAAAGTGGTAAGTCTCAAGAACTTATAAAATGGAAAGGGAGACTCCAATTACTTATAAATTCTTCTACGCACGAGCTGGAGTCAAAACACGTATCGTACGAACTGCAAAACTACTCGAGACAAAGCACTTGAATTTTGTCAAGTGGTAAAGCTTTATTTATTTTGAATGAATGATGTTATCACCTAATACAGAATACAGTTTCCTGAACTCACATCAAAATTTCTCTTTAGATAAGCTGGTATATAGCAGCCCTGTATTATTATTATTATTATTATTATTATTATTATTATTATTATTATTATTATTATTATTATTATTATTATTATTATCATTATTAATTATTATTATTATTATTATAAAACCCTATAGAACAAGCCTACAGGGGCCACTGACTTGAAATTCAAGCTTCCAAAGAACATTACAGTTATCATACAGAGGATAAAAGGCAATACAGAAAGAGGAGATCAGTTATCAGAAAAAAAAGATAAATAAATAAAAATATAATAAATAAATAAAATAAAAAGTGAACTTTAGAGGTTCCAGTTACAAAGGAACAAAGGACCTGAGCGGTTACGGGTCCCAGTGAGACCTGAGGAGCTCTAAGACAGCGATCAGAGAGACCCACGCTTCAATGATTATCTCGACATACGCAACTTAGAGTCAAGTATCTTTTAGAATGACTTAGGAAGAGTCAACGTGATCAACGTGAGTCACATCCGGTATATATGACTGACCGAAAAACGTCACTTTTAAATTGGGTAGGACTTCCTCTGCTTTGAGAACCAAGGATGGCAAATAATTGTACATAGAAATAAGTCATGTTTCCTGCAACTAGCATATGAATTTGGTTGAGCGCATACATAAGATTCAGTTTTCTTTAATGTGGATGCCGACGGGAGGGGGAAGTAGGACGTAATTATGAAGCCGAATGAACCTGCTTCTTTAAGAAACGGGAAGGTTATGGGAAAACGGAAGCAGAAAGAGAATTCCCGAGTAAGATGATCACAGATTTTTACAAAGATTAATATCTAATTTTTTAAAACTAATCCATAAGATATATAGCCTCGAAGAATATAATTTTCAACGTTTTAGAATCACTACAGAAATTGTATATTTAGTTCTCACGTGCATATAGGAGTCTTTCACTATAGTTTCACAATATTTCACACAATCTTTCTCTAACTTCACTATACCCACTTGCGGACGCAGCCTAAAAATATAATTTTTAATAAGTTGGGAAATCACTATAGAAATCGTGTAGAATATTCCTAAGTGTATATGAGTCTTTCACTATACTTTCACAATATTTCACACATTCTTTCGCCGACGTCACTATACCCACTCGTCGACGCAGCCTAAAGATGCCCGTTTTGGTAAAGTTTAAATTTTCAAAATCACTATAGAAATTGTGCACAATATTCTCAAGTGTACATAGGAGTCTTTCACAATACTTTCACAATATTTCACACAATCTTTCGCCCACGTCACTATACCCACAGGTCCCTCTGTCTCTGAGAATGTGAGCTCACAACAGTAGCCACGACAATACTGAAAGATGTCTTATCACTATTGTGGGATATAAACAATCTCTTCCTGACCCTAATCCCCCTAAAATTCAAAGCCCCCCCAAACCCTCCCCCCCAAATCTTGACACTTGATAAGACTTCCGATATATCCCTTCCCTTACGCTGATAGCAGATTTTTACATATTTTTTTTATTCTATTTTATTTTATCTGTCGGGAAGTTGATCAGATAATAAGAGGTTGATAAGACGAGAAATAATTCTCAGAAACAACAGATATATTATTGTGAAATCTGTGATAAATAATGTGATGAATAAATGTGATATCATAATTTATGATTTATTGAGATATAACTTTATATAATTAAAGTTTTTTTTGTTTTGTATTGTGAAATCTTTGGGAGGTATACTGTGATAAATAAATTTGATAAATAATGTATAATTCATTGAGATACATGACAATATATTTTTATATAAATTAAAATGTAATTTTTTTTATATTGTTATGAAATCTTTGGGAGGGATACCGTGATAAATAGTGTGATAAATAAATGTGATAAATTTATAATTTATTGAGATACATGACTGAATATAATATCTTCATATAACTAGGGTGTAATTTTTGTATATTGTGAAATCTGTGGGAGGGATATTGTGTAAATTGTGATAAATAATGATAAATGATTTATAATTGTGATATATGACTGATAAATTAAATCTTTATATAACTTATTATATCTTTATATATATGATATTTTTATATTTTGAAAACTGTGGAGGTATGTTGTGAGACGTGATAAACAATTGATAATTTATTAGATATATATGAGTAATTAATATATATATATATATATATATCTATATATATATATTTGTATATATATATATATATATATATAATATATATAGATATATATATTTCTTAAATACAGATTAAGAATAATCGTACAAACTGTAAACAGATAAGTAATCTTAAATAACTTTAAATCATAAATATTAATGGATATAATGACACCGAACAAAATACAAATAGAATATCAACAACAACAGAGTCAGCTAATCTTTTGAAGTTGTAAAAAACAGATAATTTAATTTGAGAGAGAGAGAGAGAGAGAGAGAGAGAGAGAGAGAGAGAGAGAGAGAGAGAGAGAGTCTTTCAAATTAACTGATGTATTTAACCGATATATTTATTGTAAATATTGATTGTCTTTTTTCGAGGTCAGTTCATCGATTTTAGAAAAATTGGGGAATATATATATATATATATATATATATATAATATATATATATATATATATATATATATATGTGTGTGTGTGTGTGTGTGTGTGTGTGTGTGTTGCACACTATCATCTTCACCATACTTCGAAAAACCAAACCAATAAGCATTTAATCATGGAGTTGCAATCTTATGCAACGCTACCAATATGCCAAGGTTATCTATATGCAAATGAAATGAAACGGGAATATGAGAGAGAGAGAGAGAGGAGAGAGAGAGAGAGAGAGAGAGAGAGAGAAGAGAGAAATGATTTAAATGTGAAATATATCATAAATGATTAGAAAAACTCCCTTCAATAATGGGAATTATTCATTATAGACAAAGGAGAGAGAGAGAGAGAGAGAGAGAGAGAGAGAGAGAGAGAGAGAGAGAGAGAGAGAGAGATCTAATAATACTGATTACAAAAGTAAAGAAAATATTTAAATATATTTACAGTTCACAAACGAGATTTGTAGTACCACATTGTAAATAAATAACTTAATAAATGGAAAAATGAAATATAAAGTTAAATCAATTGCTTAATAAATATTCAAATAAATAAATTCTGCTGAACAAAACAAATAAAAATAAATATATCTTTCAAAAATACATAGATACAAATATTTACACGATATATGTATCTACCCACGGTTCGTAGTACAATAAGGGCGTAAGCCACCAACGCTTGTTATTGTGGTAATGAAATATTTTATGGCGTATAACATGAAAAAGCTTTTTAATTTCGTCCACGTCGTGTTTATTAGAGAGAGAGAGAGAGAGAGAGAGAGACTGTGGGTTGGTAGGTAGCCTTTTTCAACTGTACGTTTATCAGTTTTTCCTGAGAGAGAGAGAGAGAGAGAGAGAGATTTAGTAAGTAACCCAGTTCTTAATACCCCGTACGTATGCTCACACACGTTCACTGAAATGATAGAGAGAGAGAGAGAGAGAGAGAGAGAGAGAGAGAGACGCCGACCTGTCAACATCTATAGCAAAATTTCCTTAAGAATTTCTCCAAATCATTTCCAATTAAACATTTGAAAAGGTTAGGGGAGGCTTCCCCTCAATCCCCAAGGGTTGAGGTGACCCTCAACCTTCTCCTCCTCCTCCTACTTGTAGATGGCGCAGGATTATCACGAGGATACTAAAATCCTTCTGGTTAGGCCTATCAATAAGACTTCCTTTTAAGGATGTTCTGGGGACGGTATCCTTACTGTCGGTGTCTGTGAGAACTGGCTCTATAAATTGTTCTCTCTCTCTCTCTCTCTCTCTCTCTCTCTCTCTCTCTCTCTCTCTCTCTATCTTTGTTTCTCTATCTAACTATTTTTCTTTCTTTTAATGAATCTCTCTCTCTCAGTATATTTCTTATAACAAACCTTGCTCTCTCTTTCTTATATACAACTGTCAATATTAATACATTCAAAATCTATCTCTCTCTCTTCTGGAACTATTATTATTATTATAATTATCAACGTTATTATTATCATCATGGACGAATAGACGCACAGTGTATTAAACGAGAGAGAGAGAGAGAGAGAGAGAGAGAGAGAGAGAGAGAGAGAGAGTCAAAACCTAAACTCCTGAACTCCACTGTTCATCCTGCCACGTCCTTCAGATAACCCTGGCCCCTTATGGGGACTCCCTATAGCCCTAGAAAGGGATCCAGGATATCCCCACCTTCCATAAAAAGGGACCCATGTGTCCCCTTCTACCCAGGGAGGAGTGTAAAACCTGGCCCTATGCCCCCTCACCCTTCAAAATGACGGATATGTCGCTAATCGATATGAAATCACACTTTCAAGAGATTTGCATTAACCTCCCATTCAATATCTGATGGGGGACGTCTTTCTAATAAGCCTCAGAGTCTATGGTAGACTGAGTGAGTCTTTGTCTACTAAGTAGCCTTTATGAGTCGGGGTCTCACACACATATAATGGCGTTTTCGTGGTAGGAGTCTTCACAACTCACAAATGTACAAGCCAAAACTGAACACGTACAAACCATATCTAAGCTCAAGTTTGAGTCTATAACTGAGGAAGTTCCAACCAGATGGAGTCTAAGGGAGTCTTTTGTAATATCTAAAGAAGCCCTTCTAGGAAGTATGGGAATCCACCCACCCCAGATGGTTTTTTCTTTTTTGTGAAAAGGAGTTCTTCCCCCGGTTCACCAGGCAAAATTGTATACAAACCATTATCTAACTGGTTGAGTCTATACTGAGGAGTCCAATGGAGTCTTTGTATACTTAGAAGCCTCTAGGAGTCAGAGACTCATACCCATAACCAGAAGGTCTTTTTTATCTGAAAGGAATCTTCACAATTCACAAATTCCCAAGCCAAAACTGTAAACAACACCATTACCTAACTGGGGGAGTCTACTATTAAACCTCTGGAAGTCTGGAGTGAGTCTCTGTATACTAAGAAGACTCTAAGAGTCAGGACTCAGACCACAATTCACGAACTGACAAGTCCCAACTGTGTTTTTACACAAACACAAATATCAAATATTTGGAATATATATATATATATATAATATATATATATATATATATATATATATATATATATATATATATTGTCACCCTACAGGGTTCCACAAATATACCATTATTAGAATTGGAGGGAAATTAGAGTTTTGTGAAATACCTATTACACAATTTCACGATGTTTGTGTTAAGATGATTAAATACAAATAATTATATTTGTAAATTAATATTTGTAAATAATTAATATTTGTAAATACACAAATTTACAAAAGGTAAAACTTGAAGGCCAGACCATTATTTGATCTAATGATAATTAGATCAATTAGATCTTTCCAAATAAAATGCTTAAAATTGTCAAATTCTGGAATGAAGGAAATTTTGTTGTTTAAGTCCACCCCTTTCTCTCTCTTTTCCAGACATATCACCAATATGTCTGACAGACGAAACACAAATCACATTCTACGTCAAGATCTCATCTGATAATCCAGTCCCTTCAACATTACTGTGTGTGTCTCTCTCTCCATCCCTCCCTCTCTTTCTTTCTCCCTGTCTTCATAAATCTGAAAGTAATCCTCTTCCTTTCTCCCCTCTCCCTTTCCCTTTCTTTCACTCTCCTCATAAATCTCAAGTTAATCCCAATCTAATCAAAACTTAATCCAATCAACCTCTAGAGAACTGAGCAGACCAGACCATACAAGTGTCTCTTTCAACTACAGTTCTTCCCAAACGTCACAAAATTTAGTGTCAAAAGTCCGGCCTTTTTTCTTTTCTTGCCCCTTCTAAGGTCCTACGTGTCTTTGGCAACTTGTGAAAGTCCTCATGTATCCTTGGCTAATTTCTGAGGGTCCATCGGTATCCTTAGACTTAATTTTGTTGGCTTATTCCCTCTTACAAAAAAGGACACTTTATTTCCCAGAGACTTGGGCTACGTTTAGAATTGGTACTGGAGGAATGGTCCTAGGGGGTCCTATAGAGGGTGTAAATCCTAAATCCTGCCAGAGGAAGGTCCTCTGAGCTAATTCAGTTAGTGAAGGACATTATAGGGGCCATTACTGACAGGTTTTGTTTGTGAAGGGCAATAAAACTGCAAAATAGTCAATTCTGATGTTTTTAGCACCACAGGGGCCCCATTTTTACCAATTTTTGGTTTATGGACAATAGCGCAGTAAATTCCTTCATTATTTTGTCAATTATGATGGTTCTTGGCATGAGAGAACCATTTCTACCAATTTTGCAAGGTTTATGAAAGGACGAGGGTTCAAAAGAGGCCTTCACTCTTGCGAATTCTGAAGGTTTTGTAGCAAAGGGGACCCATTTTTACCAAGTTTTGATGGTTTTTGAGGGACAATGCTATGTATATGCCTTCTTTCTTGCCAATTCTGAAAGTCTGTGAGGGGCAGTGCCATCTTGAAATTGGAAATTAGAACCCATAAGTATTTAAAAGGAAATCGAAAGAAAAAGGAGTATCTCTCTCTCTCTCTCTCCCCTCACTTAACAAAGACAAGAGACAGACGAACACACTCACACGAGTGGTCTTGCTTTCAAATGTTGGTAAATAGTCATAAAAATATATTCCTGTATTTAGGTACGCTGTTATTTTGTAAAAATTCAAACGAGACAAAAATAGTTATTCAAATTCACACACACACTCCTCCTCTCTCTCTCTCTCTCTCCTGACCCACGCTGATCAATGGGACAATTATTAGCATACATTTCAACTGCACAATGCTAAGAGCCCTTGAGAGAGAGAGAGAGAGAGAGAGAGAGAGAGAGGAGAGAGAGAGAGAGGGGACGCAAACTTAGCAGCGCCACAATGAAGGTTTTCAGACAATAACAAAGGAATTATTAACATTTGGAGAGAGAGAGAGAGAGAGAGAGAGAGAGAGAGAGAGAGAGAAGCAAAATAATCATCGACCAGCAATACCCTAAAACAGAAGATATTAGGAAGAGAGAGAGAGAGAGAGAGAAGAGAGAGAGACGAGACGAGAGGAGATGAGAGAGAGAGAGAGAGAGAGAGAGAGAGAGACTAACCTGGAGCGAGTTCAGTATTGTTCAACCTACATAGTTCCCGCCCACTTCCCTTTCTGAAGGCCACGCCCATCTACGCCCATTCCACAACCAACAGGACGAGAGAGAGAGAGAGAGAGATTCACCCACACTAGTTCAATGGAGTTCGAGGTGTGACCTTGAACTGTTGGGTATATCAATAATAATAATAATAATATTTGAGAGAGAGAGAGAGAGAGAGAGAGAGAGAGAGCACAAACCAGTCTACATCGGTAACTGCCCAAGTCACCCTAAGTAACTTAACCCACACAATTCACAATTACACAAACATACACAAACTCAACGAAAAGGAGTAACAGTGTGTTTCCACTACAAAACGACCGTTATAACAAACCGCGCATGCGCGTTGTAGTAATGCATTCCTCCACAGAGAGATGAAATTATGCTTGGCAAGCAATTGCTTGTGGTGGAGATTTGAGGGAGTGCTCTCTCTCTCTCTCTCTTTCTAGAAGAAGAAGAAATTAAATAAATAAAAGTATAAAGACCCACTTTACAAATTAATAATAATATACATTGTAAGGATGCACAAAAGGGCCTCGCCTACTTAACGAACACGCGTGCTCTCTCTCTCTCTCTCTCTCTCTCTCTCTCTCTCTCTCTCTCTCTCTCAGAAGTAAGGAATCATTTTTGTATTATTTTTATCTTCTGCAAAATCTGCAAATTCGCTTCATCACTTTCTCTAATTCATAAATTGGTCTTTGTGTTCATGTTCTTCACGAACATTTGTTCAGTATTTGAAAGTTACACACTTTGTTAGTTGTTACAACATGGTTATAGAAGTTTCTGCTTTCTGTAGAGCTAATAACACTCACTAACTGTTCATTATTAATTATATCTAACGCTAAATATACGATTATAATGATCTGGTTCACTTTTATAAGCCTAAATAAAACTGCAGTTACAACACTTTCTAAATTGTTACAACTCTGTTATAGAAGTTTGTGCTTTCTGTAGTGCTAATAATACGTCCTAAGGTTAATTATTTAATTATATTTGACTTTAATTATACGATTATAATAAAATAACTCACTAACAAAGACGAAATATATATAAAAAGTGGGGACATCACTTAAAGTTACAATACTTTGTTGGTTGTTACAACATTGTAATAGAATTTCCTGTCTTTGTAGAGCTAAGATCACGTCCTAAGGTTGATTATTAATCACAGTTAACTTTAATTATGCGATTATAATGATACAATTCACTAATATAGGTCCACATATAATTTCAACAGGATACTAACTATGCGAGTTACAACACTTCCTAAGTTGTGACAACATTGTCCAAGAATTTCCCGTCTTTGTCAAGCAGCTAATAACACGTCACAACGGTTAATCATCAATATTTAATTTTAATTATAAGATTATAATTATAATTCACTTACATACGTCGAAATATAAGTAGTACATTTAGGAGACATCACTCCTAAGCAACAGCACGGGATGGCTATATATACCTTCACTTAGGCCTAAAATTACTCTATAAAGTAGCCCTTTGGAACGTTAAATCTCATCTACCTTGTAACAGAGGAATCCTCTCCGAAGGTACGTTAAATCCCCCATCGTCACTGTCTGTCAGAACGTAACGGTCGTCTGTTATAAAGTCCACAACACTAAGACAACCGCCCTCCTCTGCGGAAGGCATACCGACCAACACTGTAGAGTAGAGATTGAACTCCTCAGCTCTGGTGATGGTAAGGAATGTCTGTTGTCTGTTGTGTGTGTGTGTGTGTGTGTGTGTGTGTGTCACACCTCTCTCTCTCTCTCTCTCCTACGACCCACGAGGAACTGGTTCTCTAACTTCTCTCTCTTTCTCTCCCACTCTCTCTCTCTCAAGCAGCGAAGGACTAAAAACAGTCCCCTGCTGACTGTTATTTTAAACAGCAAGCAGCTCCTGAACGCTGTTTCTGGGGCTGTTTGTGCTGTTACTGGCCAGGTAACTAGCCCTCGCTCTCTCTCTCTCTCTCTCTCTCTTTATATTCATCATTTGAAACACCGTTATCAAGTAGAAAGGACATAGACTATAGTTCCCTATAGAAAGACATCTTGAACAACAGCAGATTTGGAACGCTGTTTATAAGGCTGTTGGTAGTGCAGCTGCCTGCTACTGCTGCTGCTGTTATTCGCTTTACAGCAGCAGACGTCTCTCTCTCTCTCTCTCTCTCTCTCTCTCTCTCTCTCTCTCTCTCTCTCCTCTTCCTCTGAAGATGAGTAGTAGTACCATGAAACACCACTCACTTATTGTCTCCAGTCACTTATGATTTTGTGAAGTTGTGATCGAGGAATCGTGAAGTTCAGCAACTTCCCCGGCCACATGGCTGAGTCACTCACTCACCCGCAAGTGAGTCTATGAAGACTCGTGAGTCACTGGGGAAATTACAAACGTTTAACTAAAGATTTCCAAGGAAAATTGGGCTTTTCCGAATCTTTGCCAAAGAGACTGACTCAGCAACAGGGAAGACGGTACAAAATAGCCGCTGGTATTTCAGTCCTTTTCTCATCCGCCCGGACGGGGGAGATGACTCATCGAGTCACTTGAGAGACTGGGTGAGTTACTGGGTGAGTCAATAACCTCCCTGTTTGCGTACCGTCCCGTCTGGGACGCGTGGAATGGCAGGAATGTAGGAAAGGGTCTTATTTCCACGAAATTGGACCAAAAAGCTAATAAATTTGTGAAATCTTGGTCAGAGTTGGGGTCCTTAGGTGACTGGGTACTGACTATTAATAGAGTATTAGTGCCCAGTTTAAAATAAGCAGTATAAGTTACATTACGTATATGTGAATGGCTTGCTGAGAGAGAGAGAGAGATCTGTGACTGATTTTAACACATTTCCCACAAAATTTGATCATTATAACCGAGTCTAAACCACTTTCCATATCGACACCAAATTCACTTATTGCTTACGCAAACTTATCACCGCAGTGAATGCGTCTAAAATCCGTATTCATCATGCCCTAGCAGACTAGCAGTCAACAATGCATCCGATTTCTTAGTAACAGGTAGACTGACAACCTACCAGTTAATAGTGGTTTTCATACTCACCTCCATTGTATAATTTCACATCTACATCAACGCCATCTTACCTGGGGAAGAACAAATATGAATTAATATAGTCGCATTGTAAGGAATTATAAACAAAATCATTTTTTTCATACATAAATGATGGATGATATTTATAGGTGCACACACGAAGGAGAGAGAGAGAGAGGAACAATGAAATCTGGAAAAAATGAAAGAAATGTAGACTTGACAATGATAGAGAGATATGGGAAAAACAAGGGTATATACTATAGGGATATATATTATATATATAAAATATATATATATATATATATTATATATATATATATTATACACATTATAATATATCTATATATATATATATATATATATATATATATATATATATAGAGAGAGAGAGAGAGAGAGAGAGAGAGAGAGAGAGCATCAATCACCTGACATCCATCATTTGCATAATGGCAACGAACGAGAATCGAAAAGAAAAATCAAACCAAAAAAGATAAAAATGTATAATATCTGATTGCAAGGGCAGAGTGGTTTATGGCGCCAATGAATCTTCTTGTTTAGAAAAAAAATTAGGAAACAGCTAAAAGGGGGCTTTAAATTATTGTGGGGCGGGGTTGGAGGGGGGTTCCCTAAGCCTAAAGTCTAAATCCTCTCTCTCTCTCTCTCTCTCTCTCTCTCTCTCTCTCTCTCTCTCTCTCTCTCTCTCTCTCTCACTTCATCTACATTTCTCTCCTCGCGAGAGCAAAAGATTCTTTAATTCACTGATATTGCTTGGGTGGTATACTACTCTCCTGTTACTTCCCACTACTCCCAAGCCTTCTCCTGTTACTCCATATACTCCAAAGGCTACTCCGTTACTCCAAAGCCTTCTCCTGTTACTCCCTTTACTCCAAAGGCTCTTTCTGTTACTCCCTTTACTCTAAAGCCTTCTTCTGTTACTCCCTGTACTCCAAAGCCTTCTCCTGTTACTCCCTGTACTCCAAAGCCTTCTTCTGTTACTCCCTGTACTCCAAAGCCTTCTTCTGTTACTCCCTGTACTCCAAAGCCTTCTTCTGTTACTCTATGTACTCCAAAGCCTCTTTCTGTTACTCCCTTAACTCCAAAGCCTTCTTACATTACTCCCTGTACTCTACAGCCTTTTTCTGTTACTCCATGTACTCCTAGTCCTTTCCCTATTACTCCTTGTACTCCAGAGTCTTCTGTTACTCCATGTTTTCTAAAGCCTTCTTCTGTTACTCCCTAATTAATCCCGTGGTCCTGTTACTCACTTCAGCACAATACTCATTGTATTTGCACTCTTAATTAATTGTTACTCCTACCCACCCTGTTACTCCGGTTACTACCACCTCTTCCGTGTTCCACCTTGGTCTTGTATCTCATCCCAGTTACTCAACCACTCCACTGTTACTCCACCTATAAATTTCCCTTTTCTATCTACTCCTAGGGACTCTCCAACCCTGGAGGTCCTTCTACTCCCATCTACTCGCTACCAATCTACTCCTAGGGGGCTTCTTCAACTCCTGGAGATCCTTCTACTTCCCTCTACTCCCTACCAATCTACTCCTTGTCCCCCTCTACTCCCCCCTACTCCCCAAAGAGTATAAGTAATGAGCACTATAAAAGCAATTAAGCCAGACACTAATTGCTGCTAATTGCTCTTAACGTTTCATAGAAATGAGCTGGCCAGTCTTGTCATCGGAGCAAAGCTTTTGTTTGTCCTTTATTTGTGATTGTTATTGATTTGTGATTGTTATTCTCTCTGTCATTTACACTCCAGGGACATGTGTACGTGACGTGGATGGGCTGTGTACGCTGTGGTGTACGTGTGTACATAGATACGTACACATGAACTCACATGCACAGCAAGGAAAGTGTAGATGGACTTTGATGTCTTCTCCCACCCCCTGGCTACTTTCTGTCAAATTACCTCCCATTTCTCCCTAGATATTTCTTGGTTAAGAGTGTCTCTCTCTGTCTATTGCAATTCCAGCATCTCTCTCTCTCTCTCTCTCTCTCTCTCTCTCCTCTCTCTCTCTCTCTCTCTCTCTCTCTCTCTCTCCTTCTGAATATCTTCTTAAAATGTGTTTTAATACCAACAATATCAAGATAAAAATGTGTTGGTCAGTAACACTCAAATTACTGGATCAAAAGAATCTCTCTCTCTCTCTCTCTCTCTCTCTCTCTCTCTCTCTCTCTCTCTCTCTCTCTCTCCACCCACACTTAAACATTCAATTTGGGGTCGATGCATACAAATAACGCATTAAAAGGCCCTAGTCTGTCCATACAGATTGTGTATTATACGAATAGACCACCGTTTGTCCCAGGTTCCTTTATCTCAACAACAAATGGACTAATACAGAGAGTGACGTTGTTGTTATAACTTCACAACCAAAGGGTTGCTTTTGTTGTTTGTTCTTAATTGTATATAATCTTTTTTTTCAAAAAGAAATGGTATTGCGAAGTTAAGTATGTTAAGAAATATCTGTGGCTGCGAGTTTGTTACTGTAATTTCACAAGCTCCCTCTCTCTCTCTCTCTCTCTCTCTCTTCTCTCTCTCTCTCTCTCTCTCTCTCTCGCTATGGGAGTTTGTCTTCAAACATGAAGGGAAACTTTGGTTAGGCTGGTTTGTAAAATTAAAATTTAAAAAGGAATTTATTCCTATATTTTGCTGATATTTTAGGTAAGAGATATTACTTTTAAATATTCTAGAATATTTCAAAGTGACTTTCATAAATACTCAGGATGCGACAACGTAATTAATAGCCAGAAAATATTATTCAGAATACTTTATAATATTTATAAGGTTTTAGTGAAGAATCTGAATTCAATACATCTGTAATAAATCAAGAGTCTAATTTATCAATACATCACATGACAGTTGACAGTTTCCCGTGTATCAAAACGAAGAATCTACACCAGAGAGAGAGAGAGAGAGAGAGAGAGAGAGAGAGAGAGAGAGAGAGAGAGATACCCTTGTTAGCATATATAAGTATTATGCAAATGAAGGAAGTTCAGCTTAAAACATTTACGGGATTAAAAACGTCTTGCTTATAAAATTTACGGGACAAGAAAGTCCTTTATAATATATTACCTCACATTCGTTCGATATGCGTACGCAAGCGGACGCGCAAATACACACACATACGCATATGTGCGAGGCTTGCATATTAAATTGGAAGTGAATGTATCGTCTTATGAATTTGTTTTATTATTATTATTTTTTAATTCTCTCTCTCTCTCTCTCTCTCTCTCTCTCTCTCTCTCTGCTCTCTCTCTCTCTCTATATATATATTATATATATATCAATATATATATATATATATATATATATTATATAAAACACGTAAACTCCCAAACACATAAAAAAACTGATAAGTTCGCGTGACGAGTGCCAGAACTTCCAGCAGCGTGTCAGGATGGCACCCCTCAGTGTGCCATGTGTCAAACAAGTGTCAAGCGAGTGTCAAAACTGTGTCAAGTGCCAAACCTACTGAGGGTCCTAAGGTCGGAGCCCCTTTCGTCATCCTTAATTCAAATAGGAATTTCTCATTTGCCGACTCAGCATTTCTGGTCTCATTCAAATACTCCTTAATTGGTTACAGAGAGAGAGAGAGAGAGAGAGAGAGAGAGAGAGAGAAATGGAAATTAGTTTACAATAATACATTTTAAGCTCTAAAGACCAGATGCTGTTTTGCTAACACATATGATAGAACCCTTGGTTGAGAGAGAAGAGAGAGAGAGAGAGAGAGGAGAGAGAGGAGAGAGAGAGAGAGAGAGAGAGCATGCCCCTAAATAACTAACCATAAGGCAACGACCTCCTATTCTAAAGGAATAGGTCCCAGGGACCCTATCAATTCTCCCAAGTGATGGACAAAGTTAAGAAAAGCATAATTCCACCGAGATTGAGAGAGAGAGAGAGAGAGAGAGAGAGAACTTAGCTCCTTTTATAAGTTTGGTTCAAAATCTTGGTCTGTTGGTTATAGGTCCTGTGAAGGGGAAATAAGAGAGGGAAAGAGATTTCCTTCTTCTCTCTCTCTCTCTCTCTCTCTCACACACACACACATACACAGAACGCAAGAAAAAAGAATGCAAATTATATAACAAAGTTTTCTAGTATTATACAATTTTATTCTGCACCCCAGAGTAGTAGAATCTCTCTCTCTCTCTCTCTCTCTCTCTCTCTCTCTCTCTCTCTCTCTCTCTCTCTCTCTCTCATTTACAAACAAGAACTACTAAGCATTTGTTCACAATTTGTAAAGTTTCTACATTAAAGTTTGCACAGGAATTTCTAAGTAGTCTCTCTCTCTTCTCTCTCTCTCTCTCTCTCTCTCTCTCTCTCTGTCATATATCCCAACCACCTGCGACCCTCTGCCTTTCCATTAAGCTCCTTCCTACCCCTCCCCCACTCCTCTCTCCTCCGAATGATTACACTTATTACCAATCGTGGTGGTCATAATCACCTGACCTAGCGGCCTCTTGGGGGTCTAAGGAGGGATGGGGGAAGGGGGAGGAGGGGTGGTAGGAGGTAGGGGGAGAGGAAAACATAAGTAGGAAACAAGAGGCAAACTTTTACACTTTACGCCCAGACGTTTCGGGAACTACCGCGGCATCATGTCCAATTACAAGGCTGACCGGATTTTTTCTCTCTAGTTAGATGGGCTTCCTCCTTAAACAAACACATGTACACACAAACACGCACATACATATGCTACACACACACACACAAGTACTTTCAACCTTCCGTTAATGATGCTTCTTCCAGCGTCATCTTTCTTATCTGCAGCTTTTATTTTAGTCAGTCCTCCGATCAGCTCACAGATGTGGGCACCTCTTACTGAAAGGCCACATTGTATAATAATATATTAGAGCTATCAAGACAATTATCCGTGAGGAAATAAAAGAAAATCGTGAAGCTTAAAAGTACTATATACATCCTGGCGTTTTGTGAGAGAAGGAAAAAGAGAGATAAAAAGTCCCACGAGGAAAAATGAATTTAGAGAAGAGTCTCTCTTCTGTCTGAGAGAAGCAGTTTTAAAGAGCTATTCTGCTATTTTCATTGGGCTTTCCCCCCCCCCCCCCCCCCCCCTCCAACTGCTCCCCCCCCCCCCCCCCCTATCTCTTCTATTTCCGCCATTCTATTCCCGAATAGCAGGAAAGCCCCAGGATTACCATTACGGAACGGGAGGTTCAAGACGGAACCTTTATTCGCATTTATTTTCCCGCCTGGTTGGGTCGTCTAAAAATGGGCCTCTTCTCCACCAAAGGCCTTTGTAAGGGTGTCTCTACGATGCGATAAATTATGTTGTCGACATGTTGGCAATCTGTTGTATATGTGTCACAAACACGTTGTCAATAAGTCAATGACTGTCTGTTGAGGACAAGTTTTTGCCAAATGCTTGATTGATCGTCCGAAGTGCTGGTTAGAACTATCATAGATTCGCTGACTTACATTCAGCTTCTTCGTGATGTGTTGGGGACATGTTAGAGCTACAAATATGTCGTTGACTTGTCTTCAACCTGTTGGTAACATGTGGGCAACAAGTTTTCAACATGTTTATGCCATGATTTACCCTAGTATAGAGCCACAAGCGGCCTATCCGCCGAAGCGTAAGCAACTTTAGGGGCGTGCAAACTTTGATGTGGAAGGCGCCTTACAAGGGGAGCCAGAACCTCTGAGGGTGGAGTGTTAAGACCAGCCAAAGGAAGGCTTAGACGGCAAGAGGGGGGAAAAGGGGGGAGGTGGAGCCCCCATTGCTTATTTCCCTCGGGAGGAGACAATCCTCATTATTATCCTCCTTCTGGAGGGAAATGATAATCTTTCCACGCAGAGGGTGGAAAGCAGTAGTCTTTGATTGAAGTTGAAGTTCTCCGGACTACTTCTGATGACGATTTGAAGTTTCTGTAGATTGCTTCAACGGAACACAGCCCCTCCCTCTTCTGTTTCTTCGAAGTAATGACATTCCTCAGTGAATTTACAACCCTCTTTGTATGAATTACAAGGTGTTTTGTATGCATAAGACTACTTGTTGATATGAAAAGTTGAATACAAAGAAAATCCATAATCACATGAGTCAATAAATTGGAAAGTAAATCCACAGTAGTGTGTTTGATTTTATTTAAAATATATAAAGCAGAAAGCTCTCGATGACCTGTTTTATATTTTCAATAACAAAATCAGACATACTGCTATGAATTCACTTTCCCAACAGTTGAATAAATATTATCATTTTGTTACAATTTATTTTGTGCAACTTAGAAAACTGATTGAAAATTCTTGTGATGAATATCTGTAACATTTGATATTAATCAAGTTGAATTGGCATAGAAAATATATATATTTATATCAACTGATTGTTGACTGATTATATGTCATCTGGCGTCACACATACCAGGGTCAACGGCACCTTACTCTGTTCACTAACAAACAAAATACATTGAAATTGTTCTAACAAAAAGTAACGTCAGTTGTCTAGGGATATTAAATTGTTAGTCTACTAAACTTAAGCAATGAATGAATGCCACCCCCGTCGCCAGCTCCTTTTCCCACCAGATTCGGCCGCCTGTCTGTCTGTCTGTCTGCCTCCATAACTTCCTGAGCAATCTTTGGCAAAGGAAGATTGAAAGTGGGTTCCGTTTCTTCAATCTTAGTTAGTCAACCATGCAGAGGAAATCAATTTTCTCCTTCGTGTTACCAGGGGGAGGAGAGAGGGAAAGTCTCTCTCTCTCTCTCTCTCTCTCTCTCTCTCTCTCTCTCAGCAGCAGCAGCAGTTCAATCCAGTCAAAGTCTTTATATGAAGGTGAAGCTGTTTGTACACATGTCAGAATTTCATCTCATCAGAACCTGAATGAGAGAGAGAGAAAAAGGGTCCTCTCTCTCTCTCTCTCTCTCTCTCTCTCTCTCCTCTCTCTCTCTCTCTCTGTGAGCAACGCGTGACCAATGAAGAAGAAAATTCCATTAGTCAAATTAAATATGTAAAAGAGAGAAGTAGATTCAGTTGGGCGTCCTGCCGACAAAAATTCTTTTGAGAATTCTGGTTGGGCCTTATAGAGGCAACTATAGGCCTATTCTTTGGCGAGGTTTTACTTAAGTAATCTTTTAAGATAAAGGAATTATTATTGATATTTTTTTAAAGGGAGGTTTGTATTTTTTAGCATTTTTAAAGGAGGGTTTGTAGTTTTTTTTCGTATATTCATTGAAAGGGGGCCTTGTATTTTACATTTTTTTAAAATCAGGGTTTGTATTTTACATTTTCTTTAAAGGAGGGCTTGTATTTTATATTTTTTTAAAGGAGGTTTTGTATTTTTCATCGCTTTTACAGGAGGGTTAGTCCTTTTTTTAAAGGAGGGTTGTAATTATTATAATTTTTTTTAAAGAGGGTTTGTATTTATTATAATTTTTTTTTAAAGGAAGGTTTGTATTTTTTGTCAATTTTTAAAGGAGGGTTTGTAATTTTTATATCTTTTTAAAAGAGGATTTATATGCTTTATTTATTTTTTAAAGGAAGGTTAGTATTTTTATATTTTTAAAGAAGGGATTGTATTTTTATATATTTTTGTTAAAGTTTTATGGTTTGTCTAATTTTATATCTTTAAAAGAGGGTTTTGTGTTTTTAATATGAAGTTTAAAGTTATTTACCAAAAGGCCTTTAACATAATAAAGGGACTTAAATAAATTCCTTTAAAAACTTTAAGTTTAACTACTCTTTTAATCTAAAAAATTAATCTTTATAAGAGGACTTCCTAACTTTTTTTAGTCTTTAACCTGGACTCTTAATATTCGAAAATATTTACCCTTGGGTTATTAAACTAGAACTTTCAACAATATATGAAAATACATAAAGAAAATTATATAAAAAAAATCAATAAATCACAACCACAAACAATTTCCACAACCTACAACACTCCCAGGGGACCGACCTATGCTCCGAATCGTGTTTTGCGTCAAAAAAAAAAAAAAAAAAGAGTAAAAGTCGAAAAACAAATAAATAGAAATCCATACCACGTGAACTGCCAAGGGATCCAGACCTGTCAGATGCGTAATAGATTTAAATATCATTCCGTTTGACTTGCAGTTGTTCCCTTGAGGAGAGAGAGAGAGAGAGAGAAGTTTTTTGTGATTTTATACATATCTCGTGTTTCCTCCCAAATATGGTAACTGTTTACATACACACACACAAGCTATTATTATTATTATTAATGCTTATCCTTTCTCTCTCTCTCTTTCTGTCTCCTCTGTCTCTCTCTCTCTCTCATCTCCCTCTCAAACCTTTCCTCCTTCTCTCTCTCTCTCTCTCTCGATCTGTTATACGTGCACATATGTTTCTTCCATATATTTACGATATATAATATAATATATATATATATATATAATATAATATATATATATATATATATATATATATACATACACATGTGTGTGCATATATATATGAAAAATCTTTCTCAAAAGCATGTACAAGAAATTAAACGACACGTCTTTCTACCTCGCTACTGCGTCACGTCTGAACACTCTCTCTCTCTCTCTCTCTCTCTCTCTCTCTCTCTCTCTCTCTCTCTCTCGTGTATGAAAAGACCAACCTCTCCTTCATTTAGCATTCCACCGCAATATTATAACCCCAAGAGAGAATTTTGCCCGCAGATGCGCTTGCAAGATG
>NC_087223.1:15259312-15271367 GCF_015104395.2 Macrobrachium nipponense
ATCATTTTCAAAACAAACGTAATAGTCAGAAGAGACTTGAAATAAGTCTTTGTTTAGGGAAACATTTAACAAAATTCTGAGGCGATGACGCTATACGTATGGAACTTCTATGAAGAGAGAGAGAGAGAGAGAGAGAGAGAGAGAGAGAGAGAGAGAGAGAGAGAGAGAGAGAGTACATTATCAACACCCACTCGCCAAACATTATAGCACCTACACGATGCCTTATCAACAACACGTCAACCCTCCACATACAAACATGTCAGCTTCTGAACCTTTGACATATTTGCGGCAAGCACTAAATAAACCTTCCTTTGACGTTGATACATTCAATATAAACTAAATTTATAGATTTCTGAACTAGTCTTATAGATTTATAGACCAGATTTCTGCCCCAACAAACAGCAGGCAATGGATATTAGCATATCACGTTCAAAATCTTGACGGTACAAAGGCGACTGATCCCGCGAAGCAATAAAGGTTCGTAAAACGTTGTCTGAAAGTGTTCAGCAGTTTCTGTAGCACTCAGCACGGGCACTTGATTAGTCCAGGAAGCTTCAGAAGGCTTCTGAAGGCTTCAGAGGGTTTCAGAATGCTTCGGAAGGCTTCAAACACTTGTGAAAGTGTCTGAAAGTCTTCAGTGAGTACTTGTAGTAGCACCTTGCAGGGCAGTTACTCTAATCCAGGCAGCTTCAGAATGCTTCAGAAGGTTTCAGAATGATTCAGAAACTTTCAGAATGCTTCAGAATGCTCCAGTGTGTTTTCAGAAGGCTTCCTAATGCTTCGAAAGGTTTCAGAGTACTTCAGAAGGATTTAGAATGCTTCATAAGGCTCCAGAATGCTTCAGAGCGCTTCATAAGGCTCCAGAATGCTTCAGAGCGCTTCACAGAACTCCAGAAGGATTTAGAATGCTTCGAAAGGCTCCAAAATGCTTCAGAGCGCTTCATAAGGCTCCAGGCTGCTTCAGAACAGCCCAGAAGGCTTCAGACAGCTTCAGATACTTGAGGCAGCTATTCACGAACCCGTGATATGGATCAGTCAATAAAACTGGCGTCACTTTACAGTCCAAAATCAACGTCACACTAATTCAATCAAAGTGTCTCGAGTTCTGGGGAGGAAACAGCTCAGATGAATCTCGGGGTCGCTATGCATCCCAGAATGGCCATTCAGATTCCCAACTCGGATTCTGAAATCCCACATGTGCTGTAGAATCCCAACGCAAAGGTTTATACAACGACACTGACTGTTTGGATTTGTGTGTCTCACAGATTACAAATCCAAACAGTCAGTGTCGTTGTATAAACCTTTGCGTTGGGATTCTACAGCACACAGCAAGAATTAACTATACCTCTGAGAGATATGGAGAAAGACACGCGTTCTCTTTGTCAACATGTTTGACTGGGAATTCATCTGGCGTCGCAATTACCAGGGTTCGAGAGAATGATTTAACGCAGACGTGGCATCTGTTGGAATTATTATTAACATCAGGAACTATTATAAACTAACCTAACTGTTTGAAGTTTAGTGTTAAAATATTATTATTATTATTATTATTATTATTATTATTATTATTATTATTATTATTATTATTATTATTATTATTATTATTATTATTATTATTATTATCTCTTCTTTCTGTATTTTCTTTCCCTTCTCTTACTTCCTAATGGACATGTGGGCTTGTTCCATATGAATATAATAATATTTTAATAATAATAATAATAATAATAATAATAATAACAATAATAATAATAATAATAATAATAATAATAATAATAATAATAATTATTATTATTATTACTGTAGAAATTTATAGCGATTCAGAGTAAAAATACAAACATAAACATTCTAATTTCCAAGAAAGTATCTTACAAAAACACTAAAAATGACTTTGCAAAATATGTATTATTATTATTATTATGTAAATGTGAAAATCAACCTATCTACAGTGATGAAAACATTTCAGGGTAAACAAAACAAACATAAACATCCCAATTTCCAAGAAAGTTTCATACAAAAACACAACAAAAGTGACTCACATCGACCAAAATGTCGCTTTATACTTTTTGCTAAGGAATGGCCCTGTAAGACTTCTGTAATCCACAGGTATTAAACATTTTTAAAAGACGAGACGTGACTAAGACAGGTAGGATATTTTCAGTGCTCTGAGTCATGGAAGATTTAGAACACTGATAAGCAATATCATTGTTTCAGGTCCCTTATCAGTTAGGAAATACTAGTGATAGTTTTAGTTAGTGGTAGGAGTCTACTAGCTATGCTAAAACAATTGATTGTCAGGTACACATGTTATAACACTCTTCAATAATTATTTCATCTTTCTTGATAATTTTTTTTGGTAATGCTGAAAGCCTTTCATACTAAATATGTAAAATTGTTGCTTAATATTAACTGAAACTGAATACAATTGGTGGACCAAATTGGGCCGAAAATGGTGAAATAGGGACCCAATTTGAGGGATCCTAAGGAATATTAAAACTAAAATATATACTTTAGATTAATAGGTATTTAGAAGTTAAGAGAATATTGTGGTATAGTGGTGTCTTGGTTTAATAAGAGGTTAAAAAATTCAAAACATGTTTTAAAGTGGTAAGGAATATATATATACAGTATATATATATATATATATATATATATATATATATATATATATATATACAGTATATATATATTTCTTCATGAATTTTTACACGAAACATAAAAACAAAACAAATTATTCCCCAACTCCTAAGAGAGTGAGACTCTCTCTCTCTCTCTCTCTCTCTCTCTCATCTCTCTCTCTCTCTCTCTCTCTCTCTCTCTCTGTGGCATTGTCCTCCAAGTGCTCCCCATCAGAAACCTTAATGGTTTCTCCACTCACGAGATCTGGGAAGTGGATACCGTTATATTGACGAGAAAATATTAAGTAAAAAAAAAAAAACACATAAGAATTGGATGTTACTAAAAGGTTTTTTAGACATTGTCAGACAAGTGGGATTGTTTTGCTGGTCCTAGGGAATTGTTATATAATATAATATTATATAATAATATATAATTATATATATATATATATATATTATATTATATAATATATATACATACATCATAGGCAATAATTACACAAATATACATGGACATACATACGAGTATAGCAATACATAACTGAACACTTATGTATAACACTTGTATACGTTTATGCAGAAACTAACGTAAGAATTACCATCAAAACAAGGCCATAAATAAAAACAAACAGAGAAAACAAAGACATATCTCAAGGACCTGCGGCCACGGGCCATCTTAGGTTGGGGGGCGAGGTGCAGGAGGAGGGCCAAACTTTGCCCAAATTTATACAAAGGAAATAATAAATATTCTTTACCCAGGGGACTGTCACACGTAGGCCATACAATATAATACCAACAATAGAGGCACCTGTCGCCTTTAGGGGGGTCTCCGACCCCCTTCCCCCCTCCCCCTGGGCATCTTCAGGACCGTTATGCATAACTCGGGAGTGGGGAGGGTGTTCTGTGTTGTCAAAAACGAGGGGCGAGAGAGCAGGAATCTGAAGACACAGAATGTTTTTTTGTATTTCTCAGTGGGTCTTTTAGCTCGCGTCTCTAAGATATTACTATACATTAAATCTTGCTGTCTGAGAACTATCACATTTACATCTGCTACACACAACGAGCAACCTGTGAGGACTCCGTGAAGCCTCTTTGTGACTTTGCATTAGCTTAAATCTTTATTCAGTCTTTTCACCCTGTCGAAAAATTGGAAAACGGGGGACCTCACTTCCTAATGGCCAAGTTGTCAATAACGAGACACCCTCCTCCTCCGCTCATTCTTAGCTCCCATCGACCCTCAAACATCAAAGATTGGTTGTACAAAACGAGGTGCCTCTTGGCCCAACACCCATTTTGAAATCCGGATATATAATACTTTATTTTTTGATGGGTCTTGCTGGTTTGAAAGCCTCAGAGGACAGACCCTTGTAGTATAGCCTCTCTCTCTCTCTCTCTCTCTCTCTCTCTCTCTCTCTCTCTCTGTCTCTCTCTCCTCCCCTTTGTTGGAGACCCTTTCCTTTGTCCCTTAGTCCCATTTCCCCTTTATCACGATCATCATCTATAGTCCTACAATCTACGATACAACTGGGGACCTTCTGAGTTCCTTGTCATGTTTTGGGGAGGGGTGGTCCTCCCCAAAACTTGGTTAGCCCTCTTGGAAGTTTGAAGTTATTTTAGGGAGTTTTAAGTTTGTTTATTGTTTTTTTTGGAAGCTCAAAGTTTTCTACGAACTATTAGGCTGGTTTTTAGGAAGTTTTAGTTTCTTGAATTTTTAGGAAGTTTAAAATGTTGAATGAAGTTTTGAGTTTGTTTTTTAGGGGAGTTTTAAGTTTTTGATGAAGTTTTAAGGTTGATTTTAGGGAGTTTTAAGGTTCTGTAAGAAATTTTAGGTCTTTTTAGGAAGTTTAAGTTTGTTTTTAGGTAGTCAAGTTTTAAGTTCTTAAGAATTTAAAATTTTTTTCAGGAATTTTTTAGATTTCTTAAGAAGTTTTAAGTTTTTTTTATGAAGTTTTATGTTTCTTTAGGGATTTTTAGGTTTTTCTTTAGGAAGTCTAATGTTTGTTTTGATGAAATGCATTTGTGATACACTAAAGAAAGAAGGTCGAATGTCACTTTGAATATTCAAATATCTATGGAATGCGGTTTGAACAAAACTGGAAATGTTATACGATAGGTTTCTAAATCATATTTTAAATCTGACTTGACGGTTTTCCCCCTCAATTTAAATATATATTATATATATATATATATATATATATATATATATATATATATATAAATATATATATATATATATATATTAAAGATGGAAGCTCAATGTTTTTAAATATTTATATATAATATCTTTACCAAATCATTCTTGAATTGGTTTGAACATAAAAAGGATGTATTTAAATCGTATAATAAGAATATTTTTGTGTTAGTTTATATGGGAATGCACAAGAAATGTGTGTTTTTTTTGTAGTGCCTTATAAATAATAGTTTTTTTATGTAGATTGCTTGGCAAATAATAATAATAATAATAATAATAATAAACCACTTCATATTATAAAAAAAACCAACTGAAAAACCAGCTAACTTCAAAATAAAACATAAACCACGAATTAAAACCTAAACCATCATTTATTCCTTAAGAAAAAGTCACAGGAGACAAAAATAATAAAAAAACCTCCCCAATTTTATCATTCCTCATAAAACCAGTGACGTCATCGCCCTCCACCTATAACCCCCCCTGCCGCCCTCCAAGACAAGGAAGCCATAAAACTGAGAATTGACTGATTGATTGATTCAAGTGTCGTCTCAATTACCGTGGTCAGCAGAAGGGGAAGAGAGAGAGAGAGAGAGAGAGAGAGAGAGAGAGAGAGAGAGAGAGAAATAAAAATGCTTTATTATTCATTTGTCAACATACCGGGATAAGATACAGAGAGAGAGAGAGAGAGAGAGAGAGAGTAAACGAAAACGCCTCCTAAAAGATGGAAGACTATGGCAATCGGGGAACACATAAGCAAAATGAGAATTTCAAATCCTAGTCTATGAATTCAATAATTTATTTTGAGTCTTTTAAAATAGACTTTAACTTGGAAAGCTTTATACATAAATATACATACATATACGTACGCACACGTGTATTAATGTATATTTGTTTATGAGAAATATATTCACAAAACGCAAATAAAAACAAAGATATCAAGAGATTGTTTATGTATAAAACCACATAATTTATGTGGTTTTATACATAAACATACATACATATGTATGTATGTATGCATGTATGTATGTAGTATGTAAATGTATGTGTATCAGTGTTAAAAATGAAATTTTTTTAATGGATTTTTTTTAAAAAGCAATAAAACTTTTATATATAAATGTACATATATACATACATACACATGCATATGTATGCATGCATACATACGTACATTTGAATTTAATGTATACTTAATCTATTCAAGGGACAAAAATCAAAGAAACAAAAAAAGAAACAAAAAAATAAGTACAACAATTTCAAATCGACTCTACGAGAGCTTTCATTCCTTGGCGTCGCAGTCTATAGGGAGAGAGAGAGAGAGGGGGGGGGGGGGGTTAGAGGGAGTTGCCAGTCTCAGAGCAAAATGGGGGGAGTAGGAGGAGTAGTAGGAGGGGAGTGAGTGATAAAAGAACTCGTTAAATGCTCAGCAAAATTGTAAAAGTGTCACTGGCTTGAATTTTGAGACGCCATGTTGGTTTTTTGTTTTGTTTATTTATTTAATTTTTTTTCGTTGTCGATTAAAAATTGGATATTTTTTGGCCACCAGAGGCCACACTGTGGACGGAGAGAGAGAGAGAGAAGTACCCTTGTCTGTCAATCGTCTCTTTAAAAAACTGGATATTTTTTGGCCGCCACAGGACAGACGTGTAATTTGAGAGAGAGAGAGAGAGAGAAGTACCCTTTTCTGTCAAGCGTCTCTTAAAAACTGAATTTGTTTTTTGGCCACTAGAGAGAGAGAGAGAGAGAGAGAGAGAGAGAGAGAGAGAGAGAGAGAGAGAGAGAGAGAGAGAGCCTTCTTTTACGACCTGACCACTCTCTGTGGAAACGATGCAGTGGCGATTTTGTAAGTGTGTTTACTAAAAGTGAAATTCGTCCTTTAACAACTTCATTTCACAGACACAACAATTCCAACTGAAATGGAATGAGATTCCAGGTTCCAAGGTGTGGGAACTGAATAGTGGATGAAATTCTGGAATGTTTAAATATATTTTTAAGACAATCTGAGAGTTTTAGGTAAAGAATTGTCAATTTATATTTTAGATGATTTTAGTTATTGTAAAAATATCTTATACTTACCAATTCTCTTTCTGAAAAATGATTTATTAATTATGGCAAAAAACTATACATAATGAAAAGAATTTTATAAGATAAAATTTCAATTTTAACTGTTAATACAATGATTTGAATTAAGAATTTCTTAAAATCTTTGTTCAACAAAAATCGGGACCAGGAGTTAAAACAGAATCAAATAAAAATATTTATAGAAGAATATTAAAATGTTTAAAAAGTATACTTTCGTTAACCTTACATTAGGGTAAGGAAATATCGCCTCAAAATTGTTTTTAAAAATAACAAAATATCTTAAAATTGCAATTTCATTAATGTTGCACCAAGAAAATATTTTAGAGAATGATCAGAATATTATTAAGGGCGATAAATTTACGGTCATGAAAAATTAATTTTTAAAAACAATCACATCAAATTCTTTCATTTTTATTGTTAAAAGAAATAAAGTTTGATTTTTTGGGCCTACAGAAAGGAACTTCGTCCATTACAAGTTCCCAAAGAGTTCCCAAGAGGGTTCAAAGCCAACTTGACATTTAGAAAAAGTCAATGAAACTTTTATTTAGGAGAAAATAAAAAAAAATACTTCCCCTTAAAAAAACTATGAGTTTTACCTTACCAAAGAAAAAAAAAAAAGTTACGCATAAAAAATCTTTATCGCTCTCTTACCAAATAGAACGAATGAAAAAACCAGGTTTTATTAGATACTTGTAAAGGTATCAAGTCGAGAGAGAGAGAGAAGAATAAAAAAATTCTTTATCATTCTCTTATTAAGTAAGAGAGAGAAAGAGAAAGAGAAAGAGAGAGAGAGAAGGAAGAATAAAAATTCTTTATCATTCTCTTATTAAGTAAGAGAGAGAGAGAGAGAGAGACCTTACCTTACCTTACATCTTGTTCGGGTTGCCCCAGGTCCCTCAGTGTGAGGCACCTCTAATGTCTACCAGAGAGTTGCTAGTACATCTTCCGGTATATTTTGCATCTTCCAATTTTGGATGGTCTGGGATGCAGTTTAGATATTTGTCGAGCTTATTCTTAAACACATCTACGCTCACTCCTGATATATTCCTCAGATGAGCTGGCAACGCATTGAATAGACGCTGCATTATCGATGCTGGTGCGTAGTGGATTAATGTCCTGTGTGCTTTCCTTATTTTTCCTGGTATAGTTTTGGGCACTATTAATCTACCTCTGCTTGCTCTTTCTGATATTTTTAGTTCCATGATATTTTCTGCTATTCCTTCTATCTGTTTCCATGCCTGAATTATCATGTAGCGTTCTCTTCCTTCTATGACTATATAATTTTAAGAATTGTAGTCTTTCCCAGTAGTCTAGGTCCTTAACTTCTTCTATTCTTAGCTGTAAAGGACCTTTGTACACTCTCTATTTGTGCAATATCCTTTTGATAGTGTGGGTACCATATCATATTGCAATATTCAAGTGGACTACGAACATATGTTTTATAAAGCATAATCATGTGTTCAGCTTTTCTTGTTTTGAAGTGCCGTAACAACATTCCCATTTTTGCTTTACATTTTGCCAACAGAGTTGCTATTTGATCATTGCATAACATGTTCCTATTCATCATCACACCAAGAGAGAGAGAGAGAGAGAGAATAAGAATTCTTCATCATTCACTGGTAAATGTATTAATAGAGAGAGAGAGAGAGAGAGAGAGAGAGAGAGAGAGAGAGAGAGAGAGAGAGAGAGAGAATTCTTTTAACACTGGTAAATGTATTCAGTAAGAGAAAGAGATATAGAGAGAGCGAGGACTAAAAAAAATATTATCCAAGAGAGAGAGAGAGAGAGAGAGAGGAGAGAGAGAGAGAGAGAGAGCATCCCAGCCAACCTCTGTTCCTCAAGGCCATCATCTCAGGTTACTAGAGAAATAGGATGTTTTGCATTCCTGTGGTCTTTTGTTTTCAAAAGAGCGATTTTCCCATTCTGTCACCTGATATTATACCGGACGGCTATTAGTGTCTGTATGGAGGGGGCGGGGTTGCACCCCCATCCCCCAAAAAATGTCTACTAATTAAGGCAAAAGGTAACAGTGGTTGAGGGAAAGAAGGAATTATAATAAATAAAACTAAATCAAAATAGTATTTTTTCCTCAGAGTTCGTGATTATTCTTATTAAGAGAGTAATAGTAGTGCAGAAGATAAGAGGCAATTTGAAAAGCTATTAGATATGCTACTAGAATAACATTCAACAAATAAATCACCTGCCAACAAGAAAGGAAAATACTTTAGACCTAGTATTTGTGAACGAGATGAATTATGTTAAAGAAATAATAGTTTATAATGCGAGTATTTCAGACCATAATGTCATAGAATTAACAGTTCATTCCAAAGCAAGTGAAAATAGAGATAAGCAAGAAATGAAAAAGTGGGAAGGATATGGAAAATACAACTTCTACAGTAAAAATATAAAATGGTCAGAAATTAATGAAGAATTAAACAAAGATTGGGATAACATTTTCGTAAGTGATGACATAAGGGTAAATACGGAGATATTATATATAGGAGATAATAGTGGAAAAATATATACCGAAGAAGAAAAGTAAACATCATTCATGCATACCAAGAGACAGAAGAATCTTGTTCCAGAAAATCAGAAAGTGGAAAAAAGGTCTTGCAAAAGAAAAAAATGCATGGAAAGTTATAGAACTAAAAGTAAGATAGAAAATGCAGAAAAAAGATTATACAATCAAAAGAAAATGAAAAACGGACTTGGAAGAAAAAACCCTAATAAATATCAAGCAAAACCCCAAACTATTATACTCATATGCGAAGAAGATGAATAAAAGAAGAATAGAAATAGGCCCTCTGAGAATTGAAGGGAGATTAACGAATGAAAAAAAAGGAAAGTTTGCAACATTACTGGCAGAACGATATAAGAGAGAATTCACCCCTAGAATAGATAATGAAGATAATGATATAGAAGTAAGGGATGAAAATAGTGAATATTAAGCTGACATTAGATATTAATGAAGCTGATATTGTGCAGGCTATTAATGAAATTAAAAATGGAGCTGCTGCAGGGCCTGATGGAATTCCTGCTATTTTGTTAAAGAAAGTAGTTCATTCTATCGCAAAGCCACTTGCAATATTATTAAGACAAAGTGTAGATACAGGCAAGATATATGATGAGCACAAATTAGCGTATATTACCCCTACTTTCAAAAGTGGACTCAAGACTAGAGGCAAGTAATTATAGGCCCTGTGAGTCTAAACATCACATATAATGAAAGTGTATGAAAGGGTAATGAAGAAAAATATTATGAAACATTTAATAAAAAATAATTTGTTTAATAAAGGACAACATGGTTTCGTACCCGGAAAAAGTACACAAACCCAACTGTTAGTCCACCGTGAAAAACATAGTCAAAAATATGAAAAGCGGAAATGAAACAGATGTGGTTTATTTAGACTTTGCAAAAGCTTTTGATAAAGTAGACCATAATATATTAGCGAAGAAAATTAGAAAACACAATATCGTGGATAAAGTAGGAAGATGGTTAAAAGAATTTACACAACAGAAAACAGATAGTTATTGCAAACGACGAGAAATCGGATGAAGCCAAGGTAATATCCGGTGTGCCGCAAGGTACGGTGTTGCTGCAATACTGTTTGTTATTATGATTTTTGAAGACATAGACAATAATGTTAAGGATTCGGTAGTGAGTAGTTTCGCAGATGACACAAGAATAAGTAGAGAAATTACTTGTGATGAAGATAGGAACGCTCTACAAAGAGACCTTAACAAAGTATATGATTGGGCAGAGGTAAATAGGATGGTATTTAACTCTGATAAATTTGAATCAATAAATTATGGAGACAGAGAAAGAAAGCTATATGCATATAAGGGACCTAATAATTGAGACCATCACAAATAAGGAAGCAGTTAAAGACCTTGGTGTGATGATGAATAGGAACATGTTATGCAATGACAAATAGCAACTCTGTTGGCAAAATGTAAAGCAAAAAGGGAAATGGGGAATGTTGTTACGGCACTTCAAAACAAGAAAAGCTGAAACACATGATTATGCTTTATAAAACATATGTTCGTAGTCCACTTGAATATTGCAATATGATATGGTACCCACACTATCAAAAGGATATTGCACAAATAGAGAGTGTACAAAGGTCCTTTACAGCTAGAATAGAAGAAGTTAAGGACCTAGACTACTGGGAAAGACTACAATTCTTAAAATTATATAGTCTGGAAAGGAGAAGAGAACGCTACATGATAATTCAGGCATGGAAACAGATAGAAGGAATAGCAGAAAATATCATGGAACTAAAAATATCAGAAAGAGCAAGCAGAGGTAGATTAATAGTGCCCAAAAATATACCAGGAAAAATAAGGAAAGCACACAGGACATTAATCCACTACGCACCAGCATCGATAATGCAGCGTCTATTCAATGCGTTGCCAGCTCATCTGAGGAATATATCAGGAGTGAGCGTAGATGTGTTTAAGAATAAGCTCGACAAATATCTAAACTGCATCCCAGACCATCCAAGATTGGAAGATGCAAAATATACCGGAAGATGTACTAGCAACTCTCTGGTAGACATTAGAGGTGCCTCACACTGAGGGACCTGGGGCAACCCGAACAAGATGTAAGGTCTGTAAGGTAAGGTAAGGTCTCTCTCTCTCTCTCTCTCTATCTGTAGCCATTTCCGGCCCATGGCTCTCTAGGTGTCACGTGACACCAGGTGTATAAACATGGACACTGAGTGACACGCCATAGGCCGAATATGAGGCGTTTAGGCCTAAGCCTGTTTTTAAATATCTCTCTCTCTCTCTCTCTCTCTCTCTCTCTCTCTCTCTCTCTCTCTCTCTCTCTGCCAGATAAGGCCACGTCGGCAACACCACATAGGCGTCGGTACCGACTCCCGCTAATTCGCCCATCTTATCAACGAATTATATAAAACGAATTCGTCTCACGATAACAGAATCGTCTTGTTGACAAACATGACGTCATATGAATGTGTCTACTTTACTGCGCGTGCGCAGACATTTGAGAGCTGTCAGTAATGTCAACATCATGATGCAACCTTCTACCTGAAGAGAGAGAGAGAGAGAGAGAGAGAGAGAGAGAGAGAGAGAGAGAGAGAGAGAGAGAGAGAATATAAATAAAAGATAGATATGCTGTAGTAACAATTTTATTTTTGATTAATTAATT
>NC_087223.1:15271867-15289367 GCF_015104395.2 Macrobrachium nipponense
ACAGAGAGAGATCAAGTTCTGGTCACTTGATCAGTCGAGGCTTAGAGGTCACGTGATAATGATAATAATAATAATATAATTATTATTATTATTATTATTAGTGATAAAAGATAAATGAGTGATTTTGGTAGAAACAGAAAAACTGAGAGAAAATAAACATGGAACGACGTCACGTAACATAATTTAGAAAACTGGAAGGTAAACAAATAAACATATCAACAACAGCATAAACAGTGTTTGTGCGTGTGTGTTTGTCTGCCTTACTTAATCCCTTAATAAAGCCTTTTGCGTCTCTCTCTCTCTCCACATCTCTCTCATCCCATTCTGAGCCTTTTCACCTTATCTGAGCATTTCGTCTCCTTCTTCTTCTTCTTCTTCTTTTTCTTCTTCTTCAGAGTCTGCTTCGGCGTCTCCTCCGAGGGGGACGCTCAAAGGACCCGAGATAATCTTGTTAAAGTCCTTTTCTCGAGGTCTTTTAGGAGCTATGAATCCGTCATGTCCTTTTGAAATGTTTGAAGAAGAAGAAGAAGATGAAGTTGGTTCTCAGGTTCGCGGCTTCAGTCATTCCCGGTTTGTTTACATTTGGGATTCCTCTTCTTCTTCTTCCTTTTTTGATTCGGGACGTCTGGACGCTTTGGGGGGATCAGTTGTCGATTTTCTCATGGTGTGGGGAAAGTTATTAGAGTATAATTCTCCCATAGAATTTCTTTCGGGGGTTACGTTTGACTTTTTAGGTGAATCTATCATCTATCGTGCCTTTTTATTATCGCTTTTTGTTAAATATTGCTTCAGAAGTTTGTTGAATATCCATAAAAAAAAAGAGAGAGTTCCATTTTTGGCAGGATCAAATTCCTTTTCGTCTCATCTGATTGTCTTGTCAGCTTCAGTCGATTAGGACATTTAATTTTGGGGGCACTGGCAACGATTTCTGGTGGCATGGAACGCACGCTCACTCTACCGAAGCTGGTGAGTAACTAAAGCCTGCTGGTCATAGCTGATGGTTTTATACAGCTACGTTGTACAGAAAACTCGATTGCCACGAAGAATCTTCAGCATATTTCTTACTTGTTTAGTTTTTGGTTTAAATATTCATAAAAGTGGCGCCTAAAAATGTACCCTTTGGAAAGGTTTCATCAACCGAATCAAAAGTAAGTTCCTTCTTTTCATCTACGTCAAACGAAAACCAGACAAGAAATAATGCATGGAAATTAGAGCTGAGGAGATACAACACATCCCATTGTGGGAACTTCTCCACATAGAAGATATGTGACACGTGGAATAAACTGCCACTAGAAGTTGTCAACAGCAACAGTGTGGAAGAGTTTAAAAGAAAGCTAGACAAAATCAATAGGAGGACACTGTGAATGAACATAAAAACCTGTGCCTAGGATGTACTAACAAGATCTTTGGATGGCATGGTTAATCCTTGTAACTCTCTCTCTCTCTCTCTCTCTCTCTCTCTCTCTCTCTTCTCTCTCTGTTTCTTTCCCTCAATCTCTCTCTATCCCTGTTTCCCTCCCTTAATATCTCCTCTCTCTCTCTCTCTCTCTCTCTCTCTCTCTCCTCTCTCTCTCTCTCCTCAATATCTCTCTCTCTCTCTCCCTCAATCTCTCTCTCTCTCTCTCAATCTCTCTCTCTCTCTCTCTCTCTCTTCCTCAATATCTCTCTCTCTCTCTCTCTCTCTCTCTCTCTCTCTCTCTCTCTCTCTCTCTCTCTCTCTCTGCTTTAAAAGGTCAATGACCCTCCTCGGGCGCTCAAAGCAAGCTCTACCAAAACCAAAACTGCCGTATCTTGAGCAATTTGTGACGCCAGCTTTAGCAACCGTCAATCAATCGGGTACTCTGTCGCGCGTCACTAAGAGAGCTTCCATCTTGAAAAAAGAATCTCCTTTTTATATCTTTCCTCCACCCCTCTCTCTCTCTCTCTCTCTCTCTCTCTCTACGATATTTCTCTAAGGCGGAATCCCTTCTTGGGAAGAACTGGATCCGATTAGCAACTGCTGCATTCTCTATCCGGATTGAGAGAGGGAGGACCGTATATGTCCGGATACGCTGACGTTTTTAGCTTATCCGGACGAGACTTGAAGATGGGGTGGTGTTTGTCGTATGAATTATTTAAGACTGTTTATTCAAAAATGGATTTACGGACTTTTGAGGATGATATTTTTGGATGCCAAACAAACTTTTAAGCATCTCAAAGTTTTGAGCAAATTCTTGGCACCAATGAAATAACGTTTTATTTTAGACCCAACATTCAAAATATTATACATATTTTTCGATTCATTACAAACAGTAAACACTTTTAAGCATCTCAAAGTTTGAGACAAATTCTTGGCTCTAAAAACAACACAAATTTTTTACACCAAAGAAATTACATTTCATTATAGACCCAAAATCCAAAATATTATTTTTTTGGGAATCAATACAAACATTAAACACTTTTATGCATCTCAAAGTTTAAGACACATTCTTGGCTCTGAAAACAACACAAATTTTGGACACCAAATAAATAAGTTTTATTTTAGACCCAACATTCAAAATGTTATATTTTTTGGATTCAATATAAACAGTAAACACTTTTAAGCATCTCAAAGTTATGGACAAATTCTTGGCTTTACAATCGACACAGTTCTTTGGACACCGGAGAGATAACATCCTAAATATATTTTTTGGATACACATTTAAGCATCTAGGAATTTAACTAAATTCTTAGACTTTAAAAAGACAAATCTTTTGGACACCGAAGAAATAACATTCAACTTGACACTCCACATCCAAAATATGAATGTGTTTGGAAGCGTGATAAACAACAAATACTCAAAAGTACCCCTCAGAAAGTCTTCAAAAAATTCTTGGACTTGAAAAACTGCATAGAGATCCTCAAACAAAGCAAATAACATTCAACTTTAGACCGGGCTTAAAAGTCTCCTCCCAGTATTGCCAATTTTCACAAAGGGGGAAGCACCTCTTCCAGGCAATGTATAATCCTCTTAGAGCATCCGAGAACTCACAGAAGACTAAGGGGGGTCTAAAGGGGTCTCCTTATTGAAGGTGTTAAGCCAGTGCAGGGGGGAAATTGAATTCCTCCCCCCTAAAGATTCCTTGTATGCTAATGTATTCACTTAACACTTCCTCCCCCTAGACTTTCCCTAGACTTCTCTAAGAAGATGTAAGAGTCTTTCGTTGTTAGTTTCCTGGTCGATTTTTTTTATTGTCTCTGTTTTGCTCTAGAGAATTCCTTGCTAAGTATTTCCTTTGACTTTATACCTATGCTAGGTTAGGTTATGCTAGAATAGGTTAGGTTTTTATCCTGTTTTGTTTAGATGATAACCTCAATTTAAGGCTTTGGTCCTAAATTAGGTTATGCTGTTAAGTTTGGTTAAGCTGTCTAGGCTAGGCTTTATTCCTAGGTTAGGTTAGGCTATGCTAGGTTAGGTTAGGTTAGGTCAGATATCATATCTAGATATTATCCAACCTTTCAACATCTATTATATCATTACTGGTAATATTATCACTACTACTGCGAATAGTAATATTTTTCCTACAAGCCATTGACATGCTCTCTCTCTCTCTCTCTCTCTCTCTCTCTCTCTCTCTCTCTCTCTCTCTCTCTCTCTCTCTCCTACTGATTAGTTCATGCAGATTCTAAGATGTATATTTGTTTAAATGTCTTGTACAGATTACAAAAATGTATTTTGGGGTAAGGCCCCTCTCTCTCTCTCTCTCTCTCCAACCACTCAAGACCAACAGCATTAAGTAAACATTAGTATACGTAAACAAACAGTCCTCTGAAATGACTTCCGAGTGTTGGGGAAAAGATATCCACTCCTTTGGGCCTGATTTAAATTCAGCCAAATACAAAATAAGACTGGTATGATTTATCAAATAGACTTGGAGTAAACAATATGGTGAATACTGAATGGAGCAATTTTATGAATGGTCATGGAATGAATGAATAAGTGTGTCTCGAGTCAATTACTTGACAGATTTGAGGACCACGAAACTATAATCAAATCAAAATGGGTTAAATCTGTGAATGGCAATGAATGAAAGAGGTCAGTACGTGTGTGTGAGTGTGAATTTTGCTTTTAAACCTTTGTATCTGTCAGATTTACTGAATAGATTGAGGACCAGAAAATTAAAATTATATCAGTTAAATCTAACCTTAATGACCAACCTGGCTTTGGAGCCTCCTCCCTTTTTCCCTACTTAAGGAGAAGCTAATTTTCTCACACTGAGGAAAACTACACTACAGGTTCCCCAAAACTTAAAAGCATTGGCCTTCAGGGTCCATTTAAGTGAAAAGTGGTACTTTGCGTCCGCCAGTCTTTCTGGTAAAGTGGTTTTGCCACATAAATTGTGATGTTTAGCACTTACAAACTCTACTTAGGCCTTCAATACTTTCTGGTATTGGTGGAAATTTCTTAATAGACATTGAAAAATAACTCAATGGATTATTTAGTCTTACACAATTTTATATTTGGCTTTGAATTACATTTTGAATCAGAAATTGAATGGAAAGAAATGAATAGAATTAACGATATCTGAAGTGATTTTAAAGGGATCATTTGAATTAGAGAATTGGAAATTAAATATGAATTAGGTACAGTTAATTTGAACTTACTTTCATCGAAATTTAAGTACAGTTAATCGTAAATAATTAAAATTTATTTTAATTCCGAATTAATATGTAGTTTCAAATTAATTTTGGCAACAATATCTTTGCCTTAAAAATTTAAAATATTTGATAAATGAAATGCCAGATATATTACGAGAAATAAGTTATAAAATATAAAAAAGATAGAAAATAAACTATGGAAGATAAGAGCCAAGTTATTCTCTCTCTCTCTCTCTCTCTCTCTCTCTCTCTCTCTCTCTCTCTTCTCTCTCTCTCTCTTCCTAAGGCTACGTTCTAGACGAAAAAAAAAAATTAAAATTCCGTCATTCTATGAATAAATTTCCATTGGGGTAAAGTTCTAACTAGAGGGCAAAATTAATAGCTGGAAAAAGTTCGTAAAAAAAAAAACAACTAAAAAAAAAAACAACTCAGCTATCAAGAAATAATTGCGCTTATGGAAATGTTTCATTCCCCCAAAACTTTTTTTTTTAATAACTGGAGTTTGAATAACTCCAAGTCTGTGACTGGACCGAGTCAAATTAGTATTCTTGTATTTTTAAATATTTTTTTATTTATTGTTTTTTTCAGGTTTGGCCAAATTAATGTCACATTTTTATATAGCATTTTTTTTTTCAATTTATCGCAGTTTTGCTTTCTCGGGGAGAAGTATATCTTAGTTTAACCAGACCACTGAGCTGATTCACAGCTCTCCTAGGGCTGGCCCGAAGGATTAGATATATTTACGTGGCAAGGAACCAATTGGTCACCTAGCAACGGGACCTACAGCTTGTTGTGGGATCCGAACCACACTCATTCGAGAAATGAATTTCTATCACCAGAAATAAATTCCTCTGATTCCGCGTTGGCCGAGCCGGGATTCGAACTTCGGACCAACGGATTGAGAAGGTCTAAAAAAAAAGGTGTTTTGCATTGAGTAAAAGTTACAGGAATTTGAGGATAGGATATTTATGACTTATTAGAATGAAAATGTAAAAAAAAAATAATTGCTTGTTAAACGGCACAGAAATATAATTTCTAATAAAATTCAGCGTATTTATTTTAATTTTCGTAGGTGAAACAACGCTCTATTTGACCGTAGGTTTTAGCAAGTTTTAATTTATGTTACGTTAGGAATATAAGGTTTACTTACAACATATGCATGATGGGAAAATCTTACACATGTCACGAGTAAGCTGGAGGTCAGATCACGCTTTGTTTCTTTGGTATTGTATACCACAATATTCACTACAAGATATTAAATTATTTATGATACAAATATTGTATCTGTTCGATTGATTCTGTTGTATTTTAAGATACAGTATAAAATCTAATATTTTGAATTTTGAATATAATAATCAGTACAGGAAACCTATTTTCAATATACTCTATATTAAAAATCTATACACATTAACAATACATTTAAAAATACATGATAAAATATTGTAAAATGTGAAATATTATGGAATATCTTATTCTACTGTATTATCAAAATATGAAATATTATAAAATTTGTATTCTACAGCATTTTATAATCTTAAATCTTAAAGTTCTGGTCGATTGGCGAATGACTGGCTGGCCTTGACTGGGTTTGACTGGCCAAATACAGTCCATCTCTTCCTCTTTGAGGGCATCCAATCAGATAGGTCCGAAACAGCCTCCCAATAGACACCAATATTTCTCGCACCTGACCAAATTTCAGACCAAATCTAAAAAAAAAAAAAAAAAAAAAAAAACTCCAAGATTTCACACCCCGTCTTGGTCTCAAAGTTCTGGGTGAATGACTGACCAATCCAATCCATCTTCCCCCCCAACCCCCACCCCACCTCTAAAGACATCCAATCAGCAGGCCAATTCACCAGAAGCACCGTAAGTGACGGGGGAGACGTCTCTCCCCCCGCCATTCGTCTCTGACCGCAATTTCTGTGACGCCAGCGAGACCAACATTGATTGCTGACATAAATTTTCCTTAAACGTTGACTAAACTTGACAAAGAAGAAAGAGCAGATTTATATCAAGATAAATCTGTCCCTTTTTTATTAATCAGTCTGTGGGTTTGTCGAGGGGTTGGTGAGAGAGAGAGAGAGAGAGAGAGAGAGAGAGAGAGAGAGAGAGAGGAGGGTAGATTCAGGAAAGGGTAGATGACATAAATAGGCAGTTTAGGTCAGACGTTGGAACTGCAGACCCAAAGGGACTATTTATGTCATAATTTCTCTGATTAAACTTCTGTTGTAGTAGATAAATCTATAAGAAATACATTTATAGAAGTAAATCTATAATATTTATTATATTCATAAGAGAAATTCTATATATATCACATTTATAGATTAATATTCTTTTGATGTACTCTATGAAATATAGCATCATAAAAATTGGTCTCTAATAACTAATCTTTTAGGTTAGGTATAATAATAATAATAATAATAATAATAATAATAATAATAATAATAATAATAATAATAATAATAATAATAAGTAATAATATAATAATAATAATAATAATATCTCCCCAAATGTCTGATTTTCATTCAGAAACTGAAACATATCTGGACATTTATCAACAATTACATCACATTCTGCTAAAACGATGTAACGGATTACATTAATTAGAAATTTTTTACGAGCAAAAAAAAAAAAGATAAGACAAAAAAAGTAATTTGCATTACAGACAAAAATAGGCAAATGAAACTGACCAACATTAGTTCGTAACCTAACCTGGATAATGTTACATTAACTCATACAAGTAACTAGATAGCCAATATTGTCTTAATATCTCTTTTATCTAAGCTGAAGGTAAATTTCCGCAGTTGACATCCCTGGATGCAACAGATAATCAATTTGATTATCTGTGTCTATATATATATATATATATAATATATATATATATATATATATATATATATATATATATATATATATATATATATATGAATTTTCACATTGGTACGCACCTGACAAAGAATGAATCCATAACAGATGAGTTTAAGTGTCCTTAGTATAGTGACAGGTAGATTACCAAGGCACTAGTAATCCCAGAGCTATTACTCCCAGGTATACGAAGAGATTACCACTCAAAAATAAACATATTACCCTGCACTACAGGAGATTACTGCAATCAAAACAGTCAGTTCTAGTTATTGCAAAAGATTGCAGCCCTCAAGATCAGGTTCAGTGACTGCAAGAGAATACAACTCACATTTACAATGACAATCATGTACTACAAGAGATTACCACTCACAGTACAATCGCACTTAACTGCTGAAAGAGATTACCCCTCACAGTACAATCGCACTCAGCTAATGGAAGAGGTTACCATTCACAAAACAGTCACAGTCACTTACCGAGAGAGATTACACCTCTTAAAAACAATCATATTCAGTTTCTGCAAGAGATTACATTCACAAAACAATCGTACTCACTTACTATCACAATTTTATACCAAGATAACAGACGCATTCATATACTGTAGTAAATTAGCCCCGCCCCCAACCTAACCATTCATAAAGAAATAGGCCACGCCCACTTGACAATAACCACTCCCATACTCGCCTCACAACCACCCCACACGACACTGCTTCTGAAGGAATCCTTAAAATGTAACCTTAAAATATACTTAAAACTGACCTTAAATGGTGGTTCTTAGAGCTGATATAATTAGGTAGTTTGTTGTTACCATTTGTTAAACCATTTTACTTAAATATTAGTTAATTCTAGTGTGTATATTATTTAAATGTATTATTTTTGGCTGGTATATTATTTAGTTTAGATACCTATGTTAACGATAATTGCAATTTTAATTACTTTTTATTAATATCTTTGTGAATTAAACAATAAAAAAATCATTTTACTCTTAATCAAATTCATCTGTAATTACTTTCTGTTTCCTTTTGTCCTGGTGGTCACCTTTCCACGGGCTGACCAGAACGGAATGGGGCTTTGAATACTTAATTTACAGAGAGTCTTTGGTGGTGAGGTTGCGAGGCTGATCTCCTTTATATATGTATGTATATATATTTTCTATATATCTATTTATATATATATATATAGATATATATATATATATATATATATATATATATATATATATATATATATATATATATATAATATATATATATAATAATATATATATATATAATATATATACAGCATAAAGAAAGAAACACTCACATATAATTCAGGAAAGAGGAAAATGACCCAATCAGATCCCGTCATCCGCGAAAGCACATCTACTCAACACACACGACGGGACGATTTGCGAAATAATCAAGAAATAAGGTAGGGCCATTTCGGCAACGACGAGGACCCGCGACGGCCTGATTTTGGGGGGGGACATTTTGCGAGATGGACGACGAGACACCTGCAGAAAATGGACCCAGAATTTGGGCCCAGAATTTTTTTTTTGGGGGAAGATGACAGAAATTTCTCTTGAGAAATTTCCTGGTATTTTTGGACAGGGAAATATTAGATTTATATATGTATATGTATATGTATATATATCTATATATATATATTTATATTATATATATATATATATATATATATATAATAAAATATAATAATAAAATAATATAATAATAATAATAATAATAATAATAATAATAAGGTATTTTGGATTTAATATATATATATAGATATAATATAATAATGATAATAAGTATATATTATTATTATTATTATTATTATTATTATTATTATTATTATTATTATTATTATTATTAATTATATAAGTTAAGACCACAATACCAATTAGAAGACGGAAGCAAGGTTAGAGTTCCGAAGCTTTGTAGCAGAGGGAAAATTACTTCTTTATATGCCCGCCACATACCCTGGGCAAGCGCGTACACACGCTACGCACAAATCCACGCACACGCCCATTACCCACCCGGAACTTAGTAATACGAAAACGGGAGCTAACGTGAAAAAAATAAATAAAAATAAATGTGTAAATAGTAAATAAAGATAGATAAATATGAATAATTTAAATAATTCGATTTGACTTAAATAGTAAAAAACAATAAACTTCGTACGAAGACAACGAAGTTGGACATTATAAAGATCTACGTCCGAAGACGACTAAAGCGTATGATTGAGTATCCTGTCATTAAATTCTCGAAGGACAAAATTACGAAATGCGTGACGAAGCGTTTTTCCGTTGAACGTCGTTCGTTAGTCATTATTCAGCGCATGCGCCGTGTTCTGCGAACCGTATGACGTCATTCTTTCTAAACACACACACACACACTTATATATATATATATATATATAATATATATATATATATATATATATATAGATATTTTAGATTTCAACACTTAATTGGTTCAAATGCCTTACATAATGGTAGCAAGGTACCATTTTTTTTTTTTTTATCAAAGCGTCACTTTTATTTATTTAATGGGATTTCCGTGGTATACCATTCTTCGATCTAAAGATTTATTACAAATGGTACGTTGGTACTAAGTTGATCTACACACCTTATTTAATGGTAGTATTGTGGTACCATTCTTAACGAAGCCTTATGTTTACTTTTTTTTAAATTGTACTTTCATGGTAGTCTACCATTCTTTGATTTAAAGGGTTTGCATTAATGGTATCCTAATACTGTATTGGTTTAAATGCCAGACATGATGCCTCTATGGTACCATACGTATTAAGTGTCATATTTATATATTTATGGTACTTCCATGGTAGGTACCATTTTTGACATAAAAGCTTTGAATGATTTGAATGACTAATGTAATGGTTCCATGGTACAGTACCATACGCACTGCCATGTTATATGTACGGTAACTGCATGGTACCATTGATTCGAAAGCTACATATTAATGGTATGTCTATGGTACCATTAATTCGAAACCCATAGACTACATTGATTTAACTGCCTAATGTATATGTCATATTAATGGTAGACCCACGATACCATTTCGCACTAAATGAAGCGTCATATTTATATATTTGCGGTAGTTTCATGGGTTACTTGCCCAAATGAAGGACCCACGTGAACTTATGATAGTAAACCTTACCTGTGAATGGCCCTGGATAGCCCCTTGTGGGCTTCCCGAAACTGGTATAGTAAGGTGAGGTGAGTGTTGTTGCCATAATTCATAAATACTAATTATTTCTTTATAGACTTTATTTCATCGTTAATGGTTATGGGAGTGTATGGTGAGGTGTGTGGATTGTGTGAGGGTTTAGATGGTACGGTGTAGACGGTGAGATAATGAGGGAAAGATGGTGAAATATGTAAATATACGAGGAATGCCATCGGCGGCAACACACACCAGCCATCAACCTCCCCAAAACATTGTCTTTTGTGTGACTGAGGAAGTCCAATGTTGCCAATCGGAGGGACACTTGCCCCCTACGCGTAGGGACATTTGGCTAAATTTTGGGAAAAAAAAACGTAATGCTCTCGTTATTATATATATATATATATATATATATATATATAATATATATATATAGTCGATATAAGCGATTCAGGAAAATGATAGTCAGAAATCCAAGCGCTTTCGTCTTTACTCAATGTCTGAGTAAAGACGAAAGCGCTTGGATTTCTGACTATCATTTTCCTGTGGAATTCGCTTATTTATGAAGTCACGTGCATCTACTGTGATTTTTTAAGCATATAATATATATATATATATATATATATATATATATATATATATATATATATATATATATATATATATGTGTGTGTATTACTATTTCGTGCATTTCCTATATCACAATTCCTCCGTTCCTTGTTTCATCGTGACTTTGTTGGCGTGAAACGTAGGGACTTTGAAACCTCCTTTTTTCAATCAAAGACATTACTGTTTTTTCGTGCAACTCCTTTGCCATAATTCCCCCAGTCCTGGTTTTGTTGTGAATTTGATACTTAAGAAATCTGTATAGTGAAGTGTAGGGACTCCACACATGAAGTAGGGATATATTACCCTAAGATGGAACGAGATGGCAAGCAGACTCTTGGCAACACTGTCATGCTCACGAGTCAGTCTTGCCTCGGCAGTGGTGGAGAGGACGTAGTAGCGTTCGTAACTCTCTCTCTCTCTCGGTGCGTAGGGGGAGAGTGTTTATATACATAATAATATCGTAGTGGATTTACTTTAATATAGTGCAGTGGTACCCCCTTCGTCTTTGATTGTCTTGGGGAAGGATTGTTTTGATCGAAGACAACTGGATTTTCGTCTCTTTTTTTTATACTTTTTTTCTGAGATAGAAGGTTACATTATGTGCTGTTTGCACTTCGGTGATTCCGTTAGAGTTAGTCAAGCGAACTTTTATATTTATTTTATATATTATTATTAATATTATTATTAATTTTATTTTAAACATTATTAATTCTTTAAAATTTATCATTGTTATTATTATCATCATATTAACTAAAATTATTTTAAAATCATTATTATTAATTTGAAAAAATTATTATTATTATTATTATTATTATTATTATTATTATTAATTATTTTATTATTATTATACTTTAAAGGTTACCATTATTACTATTACTTTAAAAATATGACCTATGAGTTTCAACATTCATTATTATTCAAACATTATATTATTATTATATTATTATTATGATTATTATTAGGCAAATTATTATTATTACTTCAAAATTGATGATTAAAATTAATAATTTATTGAATTAGAGAGCCAACTATCTAGTTGCCTAGAATCTGAGATCTACGTCCATGCTGATTAAATATTAAAATAGTATTTTGATAAAGTTTATTTATATTTCTATAAATTTATGTAATTGTTTCACAAAGAGTTAAATTTTAAAAGAAATTTGTGAGTATTTGTAATATTAATTTGAATAAAACTTGAATAGTATATAAAAACTAGAATTTGTTTGTTACTATAATTAAAAATATGACCATGATGGTTTTTTAAACATTCATTTATTATTATATTCTTATTATTATTATTATTAATACTTCAAAATTATCTCTATAATACTTTAAAATGATGATTATTATTATTTAATTGATTAGGCCAACTTCTAGTTTGCCTAGAATTTGCATGTGTCGTAATGTGTTTATTATTAAAAATATTATTTTGATAAAGTTTTATTTTATATTTGCTAATATTTATGTATTGTTCAAGTTAAATTTTAAAAAAACTGATATTTTGGTACAATTTGTGATATTTATATAAATTAATTTTTAATATTGAATTGTATTAAAAACTAGAATTTGTTTTGTTACTATTAAAATATGATGTAACATTTTATTTCATGTTTATAAAGTTGTTTTTAATGTAATTTGACGTTGATTTTTTTCATGTTACAAACATTTATGTATTCGAATTTAATGTTTTTGAAAATTGATATGAGTGGTTAAAAATGTGTTTAATATAAATAAACTAATGTTTTCATTTAGATTATTGTATTTATAGATGTATTTATAAAATTTCATGACTTCAAAAGCAATTAAAACTATTTTTAAAAATTATTTTAAATGCAAAATTTACGTAACGTGCAAATTTAGATTCTTTGAAATTATTTGAAAATTGGAGCTTAAAATTGGAGTATAAGGGCCCCTGGGTCCTCGTTTTTGGGGAAATGGGCGGATCCTAGACACGATGAGTCATACCCGTGTACCCCTAACAAACAACAAACGCCCTTTGTTTGTTTGTTTGTTTGAGAAAGACAAAACCATAGTACCACTGACTTAGCAGCTCCCAATAGTACTAGGCTCACCTGCGTCACTCTGAAGCAGCTGCTATTTGGGATGTTTGCCGAAACACCTGGGCATAAATGGACCCCGGCCCCCCCGGCCCCCTAATTTCTCCCCCCCCCCCTTCCCCTGAATCCCAACAACCTCCTAAGGGGTTGAGGGACACTTACAACGGCGCCCCCCTCCCCCGCAAGGGTTGAAAAGAGATGGGGTTATTGGTTGGTTTGGCAAGTTTGCTTGGGTCATGCAATTCTGTTTTTCTGTTGTTTTTGAGTTTTTTTTTTTTCATTGTTGTTGTTGTGGTTTTGCTCCTAAAAGCCAACGAAAGGGCTCTCTCTCTCTCTCTCTCTCTCTCTCTCTCTCTCTCTCTCTCTCTCTCTCAGTTGATTTCTGAGTTCAAATTGTTCCAGTGAACTGCATTTTTCGAGGTTCGTATTACTTGCCTGGAGATAGTGGACTCTCTCTCTCTCTCTCTCTCTCTCTCTTCTCTCTCTCTCTCTCTCTCTCTCTCTCTCTTCATGAAGGAAACACTAGTACTACATAAGAAAATAAAATAACTCTATAGCGCTTGATTTCTTTAGTGTTTATGAATGTAAAAAGTGAGAGAGAGAGACAGAGACAGACAGAGAGAGTCCTAAAACATATCTAAAGACATGTAAACAATCTATAGAAAGCAATAATTAAAATAAGCCTAGAACCATATACCCACGGATTTAATCTACTATATATTTTCCCTGATAGTCTAATTAGCAATTTCTTCCATTTTTTCCCCAAGGCTATAGATACCTGTAGCCTTTTTTTTCCCGTGACCATACAGAAGTTTACATGTGCGTAGGCCTTATTAGAAAGTTTTCTTGATAGGCCTATGTGTACTGTCGAGATTGCTCTTTTTCTCTCTAGTTATGTAATGGTATTGAGAGAGGGAGTGTGTGTATGTGTGTGTGTAGGTGTACAATAGTTTCTGCGTGTTTTTGATGACGTAGGGCTAAATTACAGGAAATCTTTTGTATTGTAGGCATATACGTGTGAATGTGTTGTATGCAAAGAGTATATATAATATATATATATATATATATATATATATATGTATATATATATGTATATATATATATATATATATATATATATATATATATAGAGAGAGAGAGAAGGAGAGAGAGAGAGAGAGAGAGAGAGAGAGTGAGTTATCTCTCTCTCTCCCCACGAGAAAGACGCAGAGATAGGACCAAGCCTTCTCTAGTCCAACCTCACTCTTTTAGCAAAAGTATTCCGTTTCTGGATTTAACCAAGCATGTATAATGAGGCCTTTGTACCGTAGAAGAAGAAGAAGAAGAGAAGAGGACAGAGAAAGAGAGAGAATCTTTAAGCAGATTGGGGACTTCGTATGTGGTTCGGGTGAGTCTACAAGCATAAGTTTTCTGCGGGAGTTGCTTCTCTCTCTCTCTCTCTCTCTCTCTCTCTCTCTCTCTCTCTTACAGGGTATTAGCGTATTGTCTACTTTAATAACGTCTCTCTCTCTCTCTCTCTCTCTCTCTCTCTCTCTCTCTCTCTCTCTCTCTCACCAATCTGATGACCCGCCACTTGTATAACACCGTTACAAAGCACAGAGTGAAAGTATTGAACATATCCTTAGGTTGGGGGGAAAATATGACTTGCACGACGAGTTTTTTCCCTATTATGATTTTTCCCTGGGAGTTTTCCTGTCAAGGAAAAAAACTCGAATGATAGAGAAAGTTGGACTTTGTTTTCATATCTTCGTTTTGTGTTTGTTATGAAGTGTTGACCTGGTTTCAATCTTGAAGTGGCGGCCACAAAATATTTCTTCCTGTCTCTAAAAGTAATTACATAATGATTTGCATTTATTGCCTCCATCTTAATTAAACGGTCTGTCGCATCAACCTGTTTTTAGTCTCAACTGTTTAATTAATGTCCTGAATACTTCCCGGTTTCTTAACCAGGTTACTATATACTTATAAGTATATAGCCTGGTTGTCAGGTAGTACCACTTACCAGGTCGAACTTCATGGCGGTTATGTAATATGATTTTGTAACAATTCTGTTGAACTGGATTTTGAAATCTGAAATGTCAGTTTCGATCTGGTGTACTGAGGGAGATTTGCCTTCTCTCTCTCTCTCTCTCTCTCTCTCTCTCTCTCAATACTGTTTAAAACTTTTGTTGGTTTGATTAGTGAATCAATTACCTGGTTCTTAGTGTACATTTCTTTTTTGGGTTTCAGAGAGATAGAGAGAGAGTTAATCCACACATCTCTCTCTTTCTCTCTCCTGCTTTACAGCCGTAGGTAAATCCAGAATTACTCAAATTCCCGAATTACAAGCGTCGTCTCTGTCGCCGCCGCCCAGTATTCCAGAAGTGGGAATGCAATAAAGGAATGGGAATTGTTGTAGTACTAGCTTGTCACACATTCCAGGCGTTCCAGGGCGGGCTGGTTTATCACGGGAAGCCTCGCTAGCATGTGTGAACGCTCGCAGGGGATGGGAACGTATTTTTATTTATTTTTTTATTTTCCATTTTTTTTGACGGTGAGGGGATGGGATTTGGTGGCTGGGAGGGGGTTGGGTTTTTCTAAAGTGTTGAAAGTAAATTTTTTTTTCTATCATAGTTGTATTTTGTCAATTTTTTCGCTACTAACGAACGAAATAAAATGCAGATTTTTATATTGTACGAGCTAACACTTGCAAAAACCTTTCAAATATCGGTAAACATTTTTCGTCAATCTCATATATAAATTATTCCTAACTCTCGTATTACGAAAACAAACGAATTCAATAAACATACAGCCAAACAAACATCAAAACAGAACCGCAACATACGTAAACAAACCGCAAACAGAAATAATCAGGTAAATAAAAATTTCAAATCCCGTTTCCAGCTCAAGTAGTGTTGACATGGGTGCGTTCATTTGCAACAAATTCGACTCAGAAGGAACAGTTCCCTCAAGCACAGAGAAAGTGAATGGAAGGAGAAATAATAATATAGTCTTTTAATACTTGTGGTTTTCTAAAGGTTTCCTGGTTGTACATTTTTTTCTCTCTTTTTGTGTCATTTTCTCACCTTTTTTTATTAGAATCGTTCTCTGTCTCATTTTTTTTCTGACTCTACACCACCATTTTTTCTGTCATTTAATTTAATTTTTTTTTCAGATGGGTGTTTTTGTCGTATATTTCTTCCTTCAGAAAACTTGGACAAACTTTCTGTTGTTAAGTTTTTGTTATTTATCAAGAGGACGTGTTTCTTTTTTTTTTATTTTTGTCAGCCAAAATACTTGGACAGAATTTTAATAGGTTGTTTTTATGCTATTTTTTGTCATTTTGTGATATGCAAAGAGGCGTTTTCTGTCATTTTTTGCCAGAATACTTGGAAGAAATTTTAATACATTTTTTAACCATTTATGTATATAAATATTCAGATAAGTCTGTAATCTTTTCATATCAGTAATTTGTCAAGATTTATTCAATTTAGCAAATTAATATTCCCAAATTCATTTGACTTAATTAGGTATCTTTAGTTAAATGATGCTGATATATATATATATATTATATATATATATATATATATATAGTATATATATATATATACATATATATATATACTATATATTTATAGATATATATGATTATATATAATATATATATATATATATATATTATTATGAATAATTATCACATCGAACCGTGATCCATTTATATATCCAATTCAAGCTACAATGTCCTTTAATATCTAAATTCACTTTACCTACCCAAATGATATATTTTCATATATGTACCGAAGGGGAATTTTTTTTAATTGATAATAATTTCGTCCCCCCATGGGATCGAACCACCGTCCAAGTGGACGGGGACGAAATCAGGACAGTCAGTGACGCTATCTCTGTGGCTGATTGGATAGCGTCATCTGACTGTCCTGATTTCGTCCCCGTCCACTTGGACGGTGGTTCGATCCCATGGGGGGACGAAATTATTATCAATTAAAAAATTCCCCTTCGGTACAATATATGAAAATATATCATTTGGGAGGTAAAGTGAATTTAGATATTAAAGGACATTTGTAGCTTGAATTGGATATATATATATATATATATATATATACATACATACATATATCATTATTATGACTCTTGTCGTATCTTTTAGTTGGTTTGTTTAATAAATATCTCCTTAACAAAAGAAATAGATAA
>NC_087223.1:15301867-15309367 GCF_015104395.2 Macrobrachium nipponense
GCAGTAAGTTCCAACTGCGGGAAAAGGTGGCGTAATTTGGCGTGTCTAGCAGATTCGCAATACGATGAAGGTAGCAGGAAGGGAACTGGCATTTCTCATCTATGAAATCAGCAACAGTCCTAACCAAAAAGATACAAAAGCATTCATAGATATAGAAGGATATAATCCTTCAAACTGGAACAAATCTAATGAAAAACATCTTGAAAATAATTGAAGAAGTTTCCAAATAAAATCCAAGTGGTCAAGAGACTCATAAAGAAAATATACATAAACCAACATATTCCGACAAAAGAAAATGAATAAGGTGAATCTTGTGAATATACTAATTGATGCATTAGGAAAAAGAATGCCAAAAGCATGCAAACTGTGTAATTTTGGTTTGGTATAGCATAGTCAATCCACAAAAACCTAATCAGAAAATGTGCTGCATGCAAACATTCCGACCCATCCCACAGTGTGCTGAGGTAATACAAGATTTGAGAAAAGATACAAGAATTTTTTGTTCAACATGTCTATCATGGATAGACAATGTTATTAAATCAAGATTGAATGTACAAATAGTTGAGGATGAAGAAGAAGAGGAAGAGGAAGAAGAAGAAGAAAAAGAAGAAGGAGGAAAACAAACGGAAGAGAAGTAAAACCCAACAAAAATGAAATGACAGAAAAAAAATAAGGAAAACAAAGAACAAGATAAAAGTATGGATGCAGAGATACTCATTGATACTACATATGAGGCAATAAAGCAGCATACCTACGAAGAAATAAATTACGATATGACAACAGAAAAGCAAATCCCGAACAAGAGGCTCTACCCAGATCTATACAATGACGGGAAAGAGGAAAAAATAGACAAGAAAGACAAAACTCTGCAACCTTTTGAAAAGAGGGAATTGCAGATTTGGAGAAAGATGTTACTACAAAAACATCCTAAGATATGTCAAAACTATGAAATATATGGTAAATGTGCATACTTAGATGGATATGGGATGATTGCAGAGATCTGCATCCAAAAATATGTAAAAACCTAAAAGAAGGAAAAGGATGTAAGTTCGACAAAAAAATGCAAATATATGCACCCTGTAAGCCATGAATCATAATCAAATAAATAACCACCCAAGTAATAAAATCCAAAATAAGAAAGAAACAAATAAAGAGAGAAATCAAGAATATCAGGTAAAAGAGAAAAGCAAACCACCAATGAGATATGCAGAGGTGTCAGCAAAGAATTTCAAAGCATCAGCTCCGAAATTCTACTCAAGAGAATAATAACTGTATTTATTATGCAAGAGGATTGCATTGCAGAAACGGAGAAAATTGCAGATTCAGACACAAAATGGAATAATTATGATGAAGGAAGATCAAATATTATGGAAAAGGTTGGATTTTTTAATGTCAGAATTTCTGGAAATGAAAAAAAGAACAACATACCAGAACAGGAAAGAGACATGGGAAAATCCTTATTACTATCAGTATTAAATGAAGGAGAAAACACGCAAACCATCATTAGTGATGAATGCGCAGGGTTTAGTTACGAGTAACTCAAAAAGAAAAATAGATTACTTAGAAGAACTAACCCAAAATGAAAAGAAAATAGATATAATGAATATAGTGAAACCTGGTATTCCCAAGAGACTGGGGAATGATGATCAAATAAAAGGGTTCCAAACTTATAGATCAGATAGAAAAAATAGGAATCAAGGGGGAACCGCAATATATGGGAAAGACAAAAAACAAGGAAAAATATATGAGAAATATAGTAACTCAGAAGTGAACTAATAGCGGTAGAATTTGAATCTGAAAAATTGATGAACATAGTAACTATATAGACCTCCTAATACTAAAGAGTTTGACTTAATAATTGAAAAATTGGATGATATATGTAGAAATCACAAGGACTGGACTATTCTCCTATCTGGTGACTTCAAACTTTCCTTTCGTAGAATGGAAAGAACGAATAGGAGATTGTGGTTGTACTTATACATATAAAAAAGAGAGTAATAGTAGTGCAGAAGATAAGAGGCAATTTGAAAAGCTATTAGATATGCTACTAGAATACAAACATTCAACAAATAAATCACCTGCCAACAAGAAAGGAAAATACTTGTAGACCTAGTATTTGTGAACGAGATGAATTATGTTAAAGAAATAATAGTTTATAATGCGCAGTATTTCAGACCATAATGTCATAGAATTAACAGTTCATTCCAAAGCAAGTGAAAATAGAGATAAGCAAGAAATGAAAAAAAGTGGGAAGGATATGGCAAAATACAACTTCTACAGTAAAAATATAAAATGGTCAGAAATTAATGAAGAATTAAACAAAGATTTGTGGGATAACATTTTCGTAAGTGATGACATAAGGGTAAATACGGAGATATTATATAAAATATTGGAGATAATAGTGGTAAAAATATATACCGAAGAAGAAAAGTAAAACATCATTCATGGCCCGCATACCAAGAGACAGAAGAATCTTGTTCCAGAAAATCAGAAAGTGGAAAAAAGGTCTTGCAAAGAAAAAAATGCATGGAAAGTTATAGAACTAAAAAGTAAGATAGAAAATGCAGAAAAAAAGATTATACAATCAAAGAAAATGAAAAAACGTGGGACTTGGAAGAAAAAACCCTATTAAATATCAAGCAAAACCCCAAACTATTATACTCATATGCGAAGAAGATGAATAAAAGAAAAATAGAAATAGGCCCTCTGAGAATTGAAGGGAGATTAACGAATGAAAAAAAAGGAAATTTTTTGCAACATACTGGCAGAAACGATATAAGAGAGAATTCACCCCTAGAATAGATAAGGTGAAGATAATGATATAGAAGTAAGGGATGAAAATAGTGAATATTTAGTGAGCATAGATATTAATGAAGCTGATATTGTGCAGGCTATAATGAAATTAAAAATGGAGCTGCTGCAGGGCCTGATGGAATTCCTGCTATTTGTTAAAGAAAGTAGTTCATTCTATCGCAAAGCCACTTGCAATATTATTAAGGACAAAGTGTAGATACAGGCAAGATATATGATGAGCACAAAATTAGCGTATATACCCCTACTTTCAAAAGTGGATCAAGACTAGAGGCAAGTAATTATAGGCCTGTGAGTCTAACATCACATATAATGAAAGTCGTATGAAAGGGTAATGAAGAAAAATATTATGAAACATTTATTAATAAAAAATAATTGTTAATAAAGGACAACATGGTTTCGTACCCGGAAAAAGTAAAAAACACAAACCCAATGTTAGTCCACCGTGAAAACATATTCAAAAATATGAAAAGCGGAAATGAAACAGATGTGGGTTTATTTAGACTTGCAAAAGCTTTTGATAAAGTAGACCATAATATATTAGCGGAAGAAAATTAGAAAACACAATATCGTGGATAAAGTAGGAAGATGGTTAAAAGAATTTTTTGTACACACAGAAAAACAGATAGTTATTGCAAACGACGAGAAATCGGATGAAGCCAAGGTAATATCCGGGGTGCCGCAAGGTACGGTGTTAGCTGCAATACTGTTTGTTATTATGATTGAAGACATAGACAATAATGTTAAGGATTCGGTAGTGAGTAGTTTCGCAGATGACACAAGAATAAGTAGAGAAATTACTTGTGATGAAGATAGGAACGCTCTACAAAGAGACCTTAACAAAGTATATGATTGGGGCAGAGGTAAATAGGATGGTATTTAACTCTGATAAATTTGAATCAATAAATTAAATTTGGAGACAGAGAAAGAAAGCTATATGCATATAAGGGACCCTAATAATGAGACCATCACAAATAAGGAAGCAGTTAAAGACCTTGGTGTGATGATGAATAGGAACATGTTATGCAATGATCAAATAGCAACTCTTTTGTTGGCAAAATGTAAAGCAAAAATGGGAATGTTGTTACGGCACTTCAAAACAAGAAAAGCTGAACACATGATTATGCTTTATAAAACATATGTTCGTAGTCCACTTGAATATTGCAATATGATATGGTACCCACACTATCAAAAGGATATTGCACAAATATGAGAGTGTACAAAGGTCCTTTACAGCTAGAATAGAAGAAGTTAAGGACCTAGACTACTGGGAAGACTACAATTCTTAAAATTATATAGTCTGGAAAGGAGAAGAGAACGCTACATGATAATTCAGGCATGGAAAAAACGATAGAAGGAATAGCAGAAATATCATGGAACTAAAAATATCAGAAAGAGCAAGCAGAGGTAGATTAATAGTGCCCAAAAATATACCAGGAAAAATAAGGACAAAGCACACAGGACATTAATCCACTACGCACCAGCATCGATAATGCAGCGTCTATTCAATCGCGTTGCCAGGCTCCATCGAGGAATATATCAGGAGGAGTGAGCGTAGATGTGTTTAAGAATAAGCTCGACAAATATCTAAACTGCATCCCAGACCATCCAAGATTGGAAGATGCAAAATATACCGGAAGATGTACTAGCAACTCTCTTGTAGACATTAGAGGTGCCACACACGAGGGACCTGGGGCAACCCGAACAAGATGTAAGGTCTGTAAGGTAAGGTCTCTCTATGATTATTATTATTATTATTATTTATTATTATTTCAATATAATTGATAATATTTAAATTTATTACAGGAATCTGAACTATGCCTCTCCACTTACATATGTATCCCATTTCTCTCTCTCTCTCTATTATTATTATTATTATTATTATTATTATTATTATTATTATTATTATTTATTATTATTATTATAGTTAAATGTATTATAGAAATCTGAACTCTGCCTCTCCACTTGCATAAGTATCCCAATTCTCTCTCTCTCTCTCTCTCTCTCTCTCTCTCTCTCTCTCTCTCTCTCTCTCTCTCTCTCGTGTCCCCTTCCATTTAGCGTTAAATAATCCTCCCCTCTTCTGTAAATGCCTCTAGAGTTCCCTTGACACTGAAGTGTAGTCAAATGAAAAGGGATTTATCAGAGATTTCAGAGATTTCGCTCAGGGATTACATTTAGTTTTCTTTAAAAAACTAAACAAAAAAATCCTCTTGTACTGGTGCTAAGGAAAGGTGGATTTAGTGAGATTTTTAAAATGTATTTTTAGTTTTTTGGGGGTAGGGATTAATTTTTTATTAAGTAGGGATTTAGCATAAATCCCCTAATTTTAAATAGCTTTCTTTAAAATCCTCTTGCAGTGATGCGAAGAAAAAAAGGATTTATGAAGATTTAAAAAAATATTTTTAGGTATTTTTGGGGTCGAGATTAATTCTTCAGTACTTAGGGATTTAGCATAAATCCCCATATCCTAAGATATTTTTCTTTTTAAAAAATCCTCTCGTAGTGATGCCAAAGAAAAGTGTATTAGAGAGATTTAAAAAAGTTATTTGTAGGTATTTTTGGGGGTAGGATTGATTTGTCATTAAATAGGGATTTAGCAGAAATTCCCCTAATTTTGAATAGCTTTCTTAAAAAAAAAACCTCTTGTAGTGATGCTAATTAAAGGCGGATTTAGAGAGATTTTAAGAATTTAATTTTAGTTTTTTTTTGTTGTGGGGATTAATTTGTCTTTAAGTAGGAATTTATCAAAAATCCCCCCCTAATTTTAAAATGCTTTGTTTTTTAAATCCTATTGCAGTGATGCTAAGGAAAAGTGGATTTATGGAGATTTTTTATTATTAATTTTGGGATAGGAATTAATTTCTCATTACGTGGGGATTTAGCAGAAATCCCCCCAATTTTAAATAGCTTTCTTTTAAAAAATCCTCTTGCGGTGATGCCAAAGAAAAGTGGATTTATGGAGATTTTTACAAATTGATTTTTAGGTATATTTTTGGTAGGGATTGATTTTTCACTAAGCTGGGATTTAGCAGAAATCCCCCTTAATTTTAAAAATCACCCCACTCCCTTCCACTGCCCCATTAATACCCTAATCCCCAATAATCCTAATCCACCCCCTAAATATCTTCTCGACATATTTTAGTTATATAAAAGGAAGCTATTGAGATCTTAAAAATTACTGAGGCTAGAGGGCTGCAAATTGGTATGTCGATCATCCACCCTCCAAGCATCAAACATACCAAATTGCAACCCTCTAGCCTCAGTAGTTTTTGTTTTATTTTAGGTTAATTTTACACAATAATACAGGCCACCACCGGGCTGTAGCTGAGAATTTCATGGACCGAGACTGAGAGCTTCATACAGCATTATGAGCTGTACAGAAAACTCGATTTTACATATTTTGCTTGTTTATTTTTACTTATACTCTTTTCTCAAAGTTTTTGCAATGGGATAATTATAATCATGCAAAAATAACATATTTTTTAAAAGGAAATCTCTCTCTCTCTCTCTCTCTCTCTCTCTCTCTCTCTCTCTCTCTCTCTGTAAATTCACGTCTAGATCACAATCAAATGAAATATCATTATTTCCTTTCATCGTTTTGACGACCATGAAGGACCAATCCAACTTAAATCCACTCCCCACTCCATTAAGGCCCCCCCCCCTCCATTTTACCCCTTCCATACACCATGGAGGGGATGCGGAACGGGAGAAAGGTAGGGGTTAGGGGTGTGGAGAGCTATTTTCCCCCATCGCTGTAGTCTTTGTTAGTTTGTGCCAGAAGCTATATATCCCTGGCAGGAGAAGTTAATCATTTAGAATCCTGGCCACGTTCCGTGGCATATGATGTGATTAATTACTCTCTCTCTCTCTCTCTCTCTCTCTCTCTCTCGAATGATGTCTGTTATAATTGCTTTCGTAAAAAGCGTTTCATACTTTCTCTTTACACTCATATGGTTCTCTCTCTCTCTCTCTCTCTCTCTCGTGTATAATGGCATTTGTAATTGCTTTCATGAAAAATGGTTTCATATTCTCTCGCTCTCTCTCTCTCTCTCTCTCTCTCTCTCTCTCTCTCTCTCTCTGTATAATGGCAGTTCTAATTGCTTTCATAAAAATGCTCCTCTCTCTCTCTCTCTCTCTCTCTCTCTCTCTCTCTCTCTCTCTCTCTGTACAATGGCAATTATAATTGTTTTCATAAAATTGGTTTCATTTTTCTTTGCCTTCATCTTTGTCTCGCTGTCTCTCATATATATATATATATATATATATATATATATATATATATATATATATATATATATATATTGCTTGTTTTTAAGTTTAATACAGTATTAATTTTATTCATATCTCACGTAAAGTTCCTGCAGTTCTCCTGCTGCCTTCCCAAACCAATTAAGTTCGAATTTTTCGACATATTCAAAGGATGCTAGGCCATGGAATCGTAATAATCCCCCTCTCAATCTCTCTCTCTCTCTCTCTCTCTCTCTCTCTCTCTCTCTCTCTCTCTCTCTCTGTGTGTGCTAGTGGTTAATTAATCCAAAGGCTTCATCAGACTTCGGCTCTATCTATAGGGAGGGAGAGTATATTCACAGCTCTGTCACATTTTGAAAAATGATTTATGTTTTCAGTCATTGTCTTCTCTGACTCAGTCTTGATTGTGTCTCGATTTTTTTTTATTGTTTTCTCTCT
>NC_087223.1:15314367-15319233 GCF_015104395.2 Macrobrachium nipponense
TCTTAATAGTATATTAAATTTTATGTCTTGAGGATCGTATTTATAGACTGGGTTGTTCTGGGGTCATAATAATAATAGTAATATTATTATTATTATTATGTTTATTTTTATTATTATTATTATTATAGCAGTTTTATGATAATGATATTTATTTGAATTTTTATTATTGTAATAATGATATTATTATGATAATTGCTATTATCTTCTTATTCTTCTTCGTATTATTATTATTATTATTATTATTAATTATTATTATTATTATTATTATTATTATTATTATTATTATTATTATTGGTATTATATTAATAATAATATTTATTGTCATTTTTATTATTACAATAATGATATTATTTTGATAAATATCATTTCCTTCTTCTTTTTCTTCTTCTTCTCCTTCTTCTTCTTCTTCTTCTTCATTATTATTATTATTATTATTATTATTATTATTATTATTATTATTATTATTATTATTATTATTATTATTATTATCCGTGAAACCCCTTAGAGCAATTCGTCGGTCGAGAATTCTAGCCCAATTTACATACCTTAATTACCTGGTACCTCTCCCTCTCTCTCTTCTCTCTCTCTCTCTCTCTCTCTCTCTCTCTCTCTCTGTTCCCCTTTTCCTCTGCTCTCTTTCCTCCGATGGACTAGTTGATTCATGGCCTGCCGTTACTCATATGCCATTACCTTATGTTTTTTACATGTGACGGTTTTAGGTTGTGCCGTTATTGACAGGTAACGGCTGCGGTGATTCGCTTATTATTATTATTATTTTTTTTTTTAGTTTTAATGATAATATTATTGTTTATATTGATTTTGATATTACTAATTTCATAATTTTATTTATTTTTTTTTTTTATTATTATTATTATTATTATTATTATTATTTGTAATAATAATATTGTTATTGTTGATATTTATTTTAATACTATTATTATGATCATTCATTTTATTATTTTTATTTTGTTTTATATTATTATTATTTTTTGTTATTATTATTACATTATTATTATTATTATTATTATTAATTAATTAATTATTATTATTATAAAATTTTTAATTTTATTATTTAATTTTATTATTGATTAATTATAATTATTATTTTTATTATTATTATTTTTATTATTATTATTATTGTTATTGTTATTACTAATGATATTGTAAGTATTATTATTATTATTATTAAAGTATATATTTGTTAGTGAGTTCTATATTATTAAGTTGGGTAAAATTATTCGGCAATTCTCAAGTACTATGTAAATTTGATGTGTTTTTGCTTACTCGGGGAGTAAGCCTACAATCTACTTTGTTGTTGTTGTTCTTGATGTTGTTGTTCTTATTGGGGGGGTAGGAAAGGTCTATGGAATAGCCCTAAAAAGGTCTGAAAAAGGTATTTTGCGTTGAGTTAAAGATACAGGAATTTTAGGATAGGATATCTATGATTTATTTGTTAGAATGAAAATGTAAATATTAAATGATATTTATGTTAAACAGTACAGGACAATTGTTGCTTGAAATATAGCGTATTTATTTTAGTTTTCGTTGGTGATACAAGGCACTATTTGGCCGTAGAGTTTATAGCATGCGCCCGAACAAGCTGGAGGTCGGATCACGCCCTGTTGTGTTGTCCTTAGAAGTATATGTAGAAATATCAATCATTTTTTTCAAATATTTAAATAATTTCGCTGTTTTTATAGAAGTACATTTATTATTCTATGATTTATTTTAGTTTATTTAATTTCTGAAGCCTTTGTAATTCCTAAAGTTTGATTTTTTTTTTATTTTTAAATTATTAGAACAGAGAATTCATCATAGGATTTCCATTCCGTCGGCCTTTTGGTAAAGTCTTGACATACTATTATAGGCATATCTGTCTTCTCTCTTATGTGTGTCAATGTTAAAACTCTCTCTCTCTCTCTCTCTCTCTCTCTCTCTCTCTCTCTCTCTCTCTCTCTTTAGAACAGAGAATTCATCATGGGATTTCCATTCCGTCGGCCTCTTGGTAAAGTCTTGACATACTATTATAGGCATATCTGTCTTCTCTCTTATGTGTGTCAATGTTAAAACTCTCTCTCTCTCTCTCTCTCTCTCTCTCTCGTCTCCGTCATTGGGATGGGAATGGATTACATGCGCACCATCGAGGAACATCAGCCTCGTCGTTACCGTTATGTCTCAGGTCACTGGCTCTCTCTCTCTCTCTCTCTCTCTCTTTCTCTGAGAGAGAGAGAGAGAGAGAGAGAGAGAGAGAGAGAGAGAGAGAGAGAGAGGGGGGTAATCAATGTGCATCTATCTGGCCCCCCCTCTCTTAATCAACAGAAATCTCTCCTCTGTACAGGTAAGGTGACCCTTTCTTACCTGCCCAATGTTAGACTAAACATCTTAATCCCATTACCTGATTAAGGACACTTAGGAGGAGAAGCTTTTTAAGCTTTCCTGGTGCTTAAGGAAAAGCTTGGAAGCTTGTATTGTGCATAGAATTAGTCTGTTTGTCAAGTATTTATATAGATATACTTACTGGATATATAGTGTCCATAAAGTCCCAGTACCATTACAAGTATTTATTGCTTGGAATGGTACTGGGAGTTTATGGACGCCCTGTATTGGTATATCATTATTATATTGTATATAATATATATATATAGATATTATATATATCATATATATTCCACCAATTCTCTGAGCTATTTGCAATAATATTAATTTATTCACCATATTATCTCGCGATAATAGATGATCTTCCAACTTCATTAAACTCGAAGATAATGTAAGTAGAGAAATCCGGAATAACATGCCCCTTCACAACACTCATGCCGTGGCACTGTGCCAAAATATGCCCCAGCGCCAAGCAGAAATACCCATTTGTTATGTGTTACGAAGCTGACAAGCTCACCTACAGGATTGTTGACTTTTGCTAAATGTTGCATTTGCAAAGCAATGAGGCTATCACTGCAGATGCTTAGTTGGCATAGAGTGATCTGGTGACTCTCTCTCTCTCTCTCTCTCTCTCTCTCTCTCTCTCTGTAAGGACTGCTTGCTTGCACCTTGTCAGCTATCTTTTGGGCACATTTGTTTAGGCTAGAATTTGATTTGAGATTCTGTTGATGAAATGGTTTTTTTTGGAGGGTCTCTCTCTCTCTCTCTCTCTCTCTCTCTCTCTCTCTCTCTCTCTAAGGTCACTAAGTACAGCATTGAATGACAGTGTTGCCCACACAGCATCACGCAATTATCCGCTCTGTTAGATCGAGATATCTTATCTCTTTGTGTCAGTTAATGAGAGACGGTAAAGTTGTATTATTGTTATTATTATCATTATTGTTATTATTATTATTATTAACCAGTAAGACATAGAAGAGAGATTATTATTATTATTATTATTATTATTATTATTATTATTATTATTATTATTATTATCATCATCCAAATCAAAGGTTAACATATTAATCTGAGAAACAAGAACCCATCGATTAAATATAAATGTTAGAGCTGTTCTGTTGGAGATGTTGAAGATAGTGGTGGGGAAAGTTGGATTGTAGGGGGAGATTATGAATGTGGGAAGGTTTCGGGTAGGGGGCGGTTGCATGGGGAGAGAACGACCCCCATCTTCCCCCCTACAATAGAAAGAAACGGAAAGATGTAGACGAAAAGACACGAAACAGGAGATAGGATAATAGTGTTGCTTAAGAGATGTATTTGCATATAGATGCTTCGTTTTGTGATAAGGGGGTGGCTCTATCTCCGCCCCTTCCCCCTTGGATTATAGTTGGGGGGGGGCGGTTGGCTGTGATCTTATCTGTGCGTGGTAGACACTGGGGAGAGAGAGAGAGAGAGAGAGAGAGAGAGAGAGAGAGATTGTTTATTTGTTAACCCGCCTTACAAGGAATTGATCTGATTATTCTAAAAGAACGCGAGTTGCTTAATTGCGTCGTCTTGCTTAATCTTATGAACGTTGCTACCAAGTCCTATTGAACGCACCTTAACTGTATTGCAGTCTTATAGAACGCGTTTTTCCGAACGGAAAACTATTTCTGTTTAAAGAACAGGCAATGAATGACGTTTTATACTCTACTGAACGCGTCCTTGTCATGTATGTCCTTAAAGAACATGTTTGGAAGGCGCTAAAACGTTTTGTTTTAGTGCTTAGGAACGAACCATGTTGGGCTACACTTAAGGAACACGTTTGGAAGACGCAAAATCGCTGTGTATTGCGTTCAGGAACGAAACCTTTGGTCTACACTTATAGAGTATGTTTAGGAACAAACCCTTTTGTGTTATACTTAAAGGACGCGTTTGGAAGTCGCTAAAACGCGCTGTTTTGACCTTAGAAACGAACCCTCGTAGCCTACACTTACAGAACACGCTCAGGAACGAACCCTTAGGGACTACACTTAAAGAATGCTTTTGGAAGGCATTAAAAAGTCCTTTTTTGCCTGCAAGAACGAACCCTTTTAGGCTACACTCACTGAACACGTCCAGGAACAAACCCTCTTGGTTTAAACTTCAAGAACGTTTATGAATGACGCTAAATAGCCCTGTTTTGCCTTCAGGAACGAATCTCCTTGGGCTACGTACACTTAAAGAACGCACATGGAGACTTTAAAACGCCCTCTTCCGCTTTCAGGAACGAACCCTCTTAGCTTACGCTTATAGAACAGGACCCCTATAGCTACAGGGAGATAGAGAGAGAGATATAGAAGCTTCTATAAGCCTTCGCAGCTGTCTTATAGGCACGTCCTGACGGAAATAAAGGAGAAGAAGTAGAAGAATACAAGCACGCCTATCAATAACTCTGAGAGAGAAAGAGAGAGAGTAAGAGGACTCTCTCACGTATGAAGACATATCATTTGCATACGGAAGAGGCTAAGA
>NC_087223.1:15319733-15352233 GCF_015104395.2 Macrobrachium nipponense
AATTGGAGGACTGTGAGAGAGCATAACAACAAGTATTATTCATCACATATTCGCCTAGACGAATATCCCATCCCTTAAAAAAAAAAGAAATTATTCCCGTTATTCAATTAAAAAACTATTTAAAAAAAACTTTCTCTCTCTCTCTCCTCTCCTCTCCTCTCTCTCTCTCTCTCTCTCTCTCTCTCTCTCTCTCTCTCTCTCTCTCTCTCATCATTTGTTATCTGCTAAGTTGACTAAAGGTTGTTCTCTGATAAGTGAAAGATTATGAATAGTTTTTTATGTGGTCTTTAGATTACCTTTGAAGAGAGAGAGAGAGAGAGAGAGAGAGAGAGAGAGAGAGAGAGAGAGAAACATAAGGCTTTATCATGTCTCTCCCGATTAATTTAGCTCAACATCCAACGAGCAGATGAACGCAGGTTACAATTAGCTACATCATCTGAGGGAGGCCTGTGTTTACATAATATAATTACATTGCCGCTGCCTTCCCCCCCCCCCCCCACACACTCTCTCTCTCTCTCTCTCTCTCTCTCTCTCTCTCTCTCTCTCTCTCTCTTCATAATGTCCCCCATTTAATAGCTCGGAATTAGTCGCCCCTCTGTGACAAATTCACTGATGTACCCCTGTCCAAATTCATGTTTCCCCCCCCCTCCCTCCCTCCCTCCCCCCTAACCTGGACACCCCATATCTTGGTAATCCCTCTCCCTCTCTTCCCTCTGGAAGGGGGAAGGGTGCTCTTTCCTGTACAACATAGCACTGTATCCATCTCTCTCTCTAGCTCTCACCCTCTGTCCTTCAACAACTCGACCATTTCCCAATACCACTTATTTCAATAACTCATAAACCCCTCCTCCCCCCTCCCTCCCTATTCCCCCCCTCCCCCCTCATTTCCCACGTACCTCGTTTGATTCCAACGTTTTGATGTCCTCACGTGTGCTACTCTGCTTCCATTATGTTGACTACCTACCTATTGCTACAAGTCACAGACAGGTCATATATACAACAAAGCAACAATAGAGGATTATAGGGAGTTTCTATACTACAGTGAAACAAGTCACACACATGTTGGCAACATAAGAACGCACATCAAAAACAGGTCGAATACATATCGACAACAGGGCATTAGGGTGTATGCACAGGGCTGTAGAAACAGTCATACACATGTTGACAAGTTGACAACGATCACGCACAAGTTGACAACATATCACACACACATATCAAACATTTTGAAAACAGTCGGCAACTGAATGCAAGTTCTAGCTGGGGCTCTACTATATGTCACAAACTTGTGGCAAACAGGTCGTCGACTTCTCGGTAGTTTTTAATTAACTGTTGCTTTGTACGAGTATCCAACATTTAAGAAAATTGTTTCATTCTCCACTTATTGTCGCTGACTTGTGTCCAACCTGTTTGCGATATGTAATGCAATAGGTTGCCAACATGTTTATGACGTCTGCTTATTACAGTCTTGAGGCTTTGTAAAGGAGTGATATTCTAAAGCTTATTACATATCTAAGTTTATATTGCTGGTTTTAAATCAGGTTTTAAAGCCCCCTGGGGCTTGCAACCTCACCCCTCACGTGCATATATGTATACATATACACTTGTTCCACGAGTTCTCAAAGCAATCTAAGTTTGGCAGGACCTTCCTCCACTCCCCCCCCCACCCCCCCCCACCCCCCCTCTACTCTCAATAAAACTTTGTCTTGCCTCCTGAATGAGTTTTAAATAGTTTTTTCTTTTTATTTTATTCTCGTCGAGATATCTGTGTGTTAAGGTGAGAATATTCTCTCTCTCTCTCTCTCTCTCTCTCTCTCTCTCTCACTCTCATCTCTTCTCTCTCTCTCTCTCTCTCAATATACACGTAGCCTAAGTGTGTATAGAAACTTCACTTAACTCTGTAAATATAAACTAAAAACAAGTGCATTCTCTCTCTCTCTCTCTCTCTCTCTCTCTCTCTCTCTTCTCTCTCTCTCTCTCTATCAAAAGGCTATTGCGCAAATAGAGAGTGTGCAAAGGTCCTTTACAGCTAGAATAGAAGAAGTTAGGACACTTTGACTACTGGGAAAGACTAACAATCCTTAGAATTATATAGTCTAGAAAGGAGAAGAGATGCTACATGATAAATTCAGGCATGGAAACAGATAGAATGGAATAGCTGAAAACATCATGGAGCTAAATATCAGAAAGAGCAAGCAGAGTAGATTAATAGTGCCCGAAAACTATACCAGGAAAAATAAGGAAAACACACGGGACATTAATCCACTACGCACCAGCATCGATAATGCAGCGTCTATTCAATGCGTTGCGAGCTCATCTGAGGAATATAACAGGAGTGAGCGTAGATGTGTTGTAAAATAAGCTCGACAAATATCTAAGCTGCATCCCAGACCATCCAGATTGGAAGATGCAAAATATACCGAAGATGTACTAGCAACTCTCTGGTAGCATTAGAGGTGCCTCATACTGAGGGACCTGGGGCAACCCGAACAAGATGTAAAGTCTGTAAGTAAGGTCTCTCTCTCTCTCTCTCTCTCTCTCTCTCTCTCTCTCTCTCTCTCTCTCTCTCCCCACTGGCCATCATTCCCCAGGAGGGCCTCTGTTTATTGGTCTTTTATAGTCGGAAGCCTCCCGCCGGAATGGTGTAACTGTGCGCCTACGAACACTTCCTACATTAAATTTCAGAACGAGAGAGAGAGAGAGAGAGAGAGAGAGAGAGAGAGAGAATCGGGGGAGATTTGTTCTATGTAGTTACAGTTTTTTTATTTGGTGAAAAATATTTTTCTGGCTATAAATAAAGGACATTTTGGGGAGAGAGAGAGAGAGAGAGAGAGAGAGAGATCTTAAGTTATATATATTAGAGAGAGAGAGAAGTCATGAATATATATTAGAGAGGGAGGGAGAGAGATAGAGAGAGATATACATCATAAATTATATATTATTAGAGAGAGAGAGAAAGAGACAAATTTTATGTTATAGAGAGAGAGAGAGAGAGCTTCATAACATTATATATTAGAGAGAGAGAGAAAGAGAGATCATAAATTATGTATTAGAGTTGAGAGAGAGAGAGAGAGAGAGTAGAGAGAGAGAGAGAAGAGAGAGAGAGAGAGGTGGGTGGGCGTTAAACCACTTACAACAAATCAATTAAAAATATAAGCTAAATGTAGCTAACTTATTTTGGAATGTATCGTTAATGTACTTCTCATTATACAGTCATTGAGAAGGGGTAATAACACCCACAGAACTGTTAATGTTATTGGTACGTACAGCATCCTGCAGGGGGTTAATGACCTTTATGTTAATTACAGGAATTTATGAAACTTGTTTTACTGTATGGACAGTGTAGAGTGTATAGTGTACAATACTGTATAATAAGTATGTATACTTTACATGAATCATTGTATGTATTTCAAGGCATTATATATACATATATACATACATACTATATATATATATATGTATGTATGTATGTGTGTGTGCGTGCGTGCGTATTACATCACGCGCGCGTGAACGCACGCATTTGCTCCCGGTGAGATGATAATTGCATTATCGTGCTTGCCTCTGCCCTTCTTTCCCCCTCCCTTCTCCCTCACTCCCTCCCTCCAGGGGGAGAGAGTGGGGGTACCTGCCCCGCCCCCCCCCCTCTCTCTCTCTCTCTCTCTCTCTCTCTCTCTCTCTGAAGGACGCTTTTGATCGGTGTTATCATCAGGGTGAGTTTTGGTTTTTGTCTCAGACGATATTCAATGGTTGTTGTAATTTTTTTTTTTTAGTTGCTGTTTGTTGTTTCTTGTCTTTATTCATTTATTTTGTTTGTTTGTCGTGTGTTGAGACTCCGTTGTTTTTCCTTTGTTGTTTTTATGTAATTGGGATAGAGAGGAAAGGGCAATAAATTGTGAATGTTGTGTTTATTGTAGAAGCGAGAGAACTGTATTGCTGTTGCTTGAAGTTAAATTATTATTATTATTATTATTATTATTATTATTATTATTATTATTATTATTATTATTACTATACATTGGTTAAGATCATCTAGGATTACTACTTCACCAAATTTTAATAATATAATAATAATAATAATAATAATAATAATAATAATAATAATAATAATAAGCTTATGAAAATTGTAACGATATGATTTTCAAAAGTTTTCAATAAGATATATATATATATATATATATATTAATATATATATATATATATATATCTATATATATATATATATATATATATATATATATATTATATAATATATATATATATATATATATATAGTTTTAGAACACCGCTTTACTGGTAATAATAATAATAATATAATAATAATAATAATAAGAAGAAGAAGAAGAAGAAGAGATTCCCGTCTCATTTCCCAGGTCTTTATATTATAATAATGAGGAACCCGAATCATTTCGTCCCATGTTTAACATAGGTTTTCGCCTTAGGTCTTATATGAATATTTAAGACTCATATTTTTGTCCCTTTTGGGTGGGGTGAGAGAGAGAGAGAGAGAGAGAGAGAGAGAGAGAGAGAGAGAGAGAGAGAGAGAGAGAGAGAGAGAGAGAGAGTCAGTCTCCAAACTCGTCAGATCATTCAAACTTGCGACAGACGAGTCGAACTTTGAAGTTTTGGCAGCGAATCGACGCCTATTGTTTTGTGTTTGTTGTCTTGATGCTGTTTGTGGTTGCTTTTGTTTGTGGCCTTTTGTGTCTTTGTTGACACGACTGGAGAACGATGTGTTTTGTTGTTTGTCTGTCAAAGGAAGTTATTTTGCAAAATTTTACTCTTTTAGACGTAATTCTTTCTTCCACATTTTTTTTTTCACATTGTATTTGTTAGTTTCTATTGTCATTTTTTATATTTCTAGACTTACTACTGTATTTGTTGGTTTTTTTTTGTCATTTTTTAGTTTTAATTGAACGACTCACTGTATTTATTACAGTTAATCGTCCTGTGGTTGTCTTATATTTAATACTTTTAGATAATTAATTAACTCCACAGGTGCATAACAGGATCTGGCGTGCAGGTGTGATGCTAATTATTTTCTTGCACAGGTAGAGGCCGCTACTGAGGCAGGTATAATTAATGCCTTCGGGCCTGCAGCAGTGATTCTCTCTCTCTCTCTCTCTCTCTCTCTCTCTCTCATCTCCTCTCGTCTCCTCTCTCTCTCTCTCTCTCTCTCGCTCTCTCATCTGCATTGCAGCTGCTATCACGCATAGTCACCAGCCATACCTTTGTTTACAAAACTCAGACTTTGGGCCACAAAAATAAAATAAACTATTTAACTGACAGTACAGGTGTGCCAGTCAAAACTGTTTTCACCTGTAGTCTAAATAATTCTCTTTGTAGTTTTTTTTTGTAGTAGGAAGGAGTCTGTATACGTGAGGTTATAACTGTGTTGTGGTTGTAAATGATGTATTTTGTAGCTGTAGAAATTTTAGCATGGGAATGAATATTGGTATGTTTATTGTGAGTTTGTCTTTTGTAGATTTTTTCTACAAAATTAAATTTTAGCAGAATGAGAAGCAAAGTTATACTTGTGTTGCGGTTGTATTTGAATGTATTTTGTCGTTTTAGAATGTAGTGTATAATGTAGTTTGTCATTTAAAGATTATTTTTTCCTACAAAGTTATTTAACAACAGTGAAAAGGAAGATATACTTGTGACGTGGTTGTATTTGGTGGTAAAATTTGTAGCTGTAGAATTTTGGGCACGGATGGAGGTTGTAGGTATGTTGTATATTAAGTCTTGTAGATTATTTTCTTCAAAACAACTTGACAACATTGAAAAAACTTATGCGATTAGGTACAGTAGATTCTATATATATATATATATATATATATATATATATATATATATATATATATATATATATAATATATATATATATATATATATATGTATAAAAAAACGTAAATAAAACTAGGTATTTTATTAAACAAAATAATAAAAAATCATGATTTTACCCAGAAGAAACTGACGTAAAATCGAAGAAATTATCGACAAAAATAACCTTACAAAATGCCCCTTCCTAATTGCTTATCCACCGACTTTGGAGACCGAGGGAGAAGGGGATTATGGGAACAGTATACATGTAAACAAACCGATTGCCATGGCAAACGCCTCGCGTCTCCCATGAGTCAGTTTTCTCTCTTCTATCTCTCTCTCTCTCTCTCGTCTCTCTCTCTCTCGAGTTGTAATCGAGGATAAATCATACGCCTCTCTCTCTCTCTCTCTCTCTCTCTCTCTCTCTCTCTCTCTCAGCAATCGAGTAGAAATCGTCTGTAATCAAATTATGGATTTCTGGACGGGAATGGTTTAGTCATTATGGATGCGTGTTGTATCCGCTTTGGTGTTCTGGGGAGGGTGGATTCTGGCATCCCCTTTGGGGATACTGGTAACCCCCTTGTATCCACTGGCGGATACTGGTATTCCTGAGGATACTGGTACTGGGGGAACTCCTGGTATCACCTGAGGGATTCTGGCACTTTTGGTAACTAGCACGCTTGTTATTCCCCTGAGGGGATACTGGTATTCCCCTGAGAGATGCTGGTATTCCCTGGTGTTCCTCTGGTGGGGCATATTGGCATCCCTGATATCCCCTGAGGGGGCTACTGGTAGGCCTGGTATCCCCTGGAGATACTGCCCCCTGGTTTCCCATGGTATCGCCTGTTCTCCCCTAGTAGCCGCATGGTACCTCCCCCATCCTCCCCCCCCCCCTCACTCCCCCCCAAACCCTAGTAATCACGTTCGTCACTCGCTTCCCGATTTCATCCTTCGATGGTGCTTCATGTCCCTATGCCGCTGTCGTATCCTTGGTCAGTGACCCTCGGCGTTTTGTGACGCCAGCCCAGCCAGCCAGTTACTATGGCGGCCCGATCAATGACTCTACTATGAGGTTCCGTAGTTAGCTGAAAGGTTACGCGAGAGAGAGTAGAGAGAGAGGAGAGGAGCCTTTGTTCTCATGGCAGAGTCATTGTTCCTTGCTGGCTGTCTGTCTGTTTCTCTCTCTCTTCTTCTCTCTCTCTTTATCATTTTCATATATATTATTAGACAATCGTGATCATACATCGTATCTCTCTCTCTCTCTCACTCTCTCACATCGTCTCTCTCTCTCTCATCTCTACTTCATCTTCCTTCTCTTCTTACAATTTTAGTTTATATATTCATTCGTATAAGACAGTCATGATCTTACATAAATTATATACATCAATACACCCTATTCTCTCTCTCTCTCTCTCTCTCTCGTCTCTCTCTCTCTCTCTCTCTCTCTCTCTCTCTCTCTCTCTCATAATTACTGATCTCTCCCTGCCATGAGCATTGCTAATTATTCAATGAATGGAAATTACCGCGCATGCGTCAGTAAATAATTATGAATTATGTACATGCAAACAGTGATTGAGAGAGAGAGAGAGAGAGAGAGAGAGAGAGAGAGAATTATTAGGTCAGGTTAAAGGGAAAACTTGAGAAGGTACTGTAGGTCAGAGTGTGTTTACATAGAATTGTTTTTTATGTAAACACTGAGTTTTTTTTTTTTTTTTTTTTTGTGAGTTTTTGTAAACTCAGGATAAGAATAGTGATTGAAGTTTTTTTGAAATGGTTCTTCTATGGATGCATTCATTTTTTTGAGTTTTTGTGTGTGTTTTTATAATCTCAGGGCAGGAGAATGGTGTGTTTTTCCATACGGTTCTTATCGAATGTATCGATTTGGTGAGTATTTATAAAACTGTAGCGAGTATTGTTACCTCACTGAAAGAATTAGTCTACCTGTAGCTAATGAGTTTTGACAACTCACCTTAAGAGAAGTGTGAGTTTTTGTGATTTGTTTATTAGTGGGTTTTTGTTTTGATAATGAGTTTTAAAAAGTTTACTATAAAGGAAGAGTTTTTTTTTAATGTACTTATTGTGAGTTTGAAATACTGAATTAAGTGAGATTTTAAAACATGAAGTGTGAGTTTTTTGTGTATCATTCTAGCTGTGAGTTTTCGTTTATACGATGAGTTTTTTAAAAAATCACAGTAATGAAGAGTTTTTCAGTGTACTTACTACAGTGAGTTTTGCTGATGTTTTTATGCGAATTTCTGATGAAAGTGAATATATTTAAAAGAATGTGAGAGAAATAATAAAAACAAAAATAATCGAACATAAATAAAAAACAAAAACATAAAAATAATAAAAATACTAATAAAAAGAATAATTAAAAAAAAATTAAACACACGCAGGACAAATTATGAGACTTGGGAGGGTGTTTCGTTTGGTACAGCATAAATCTACATTTGTATTTTGTAGTTTGTGAATTTCAACGTGGAACAAATACGTATTATTGAAAAATAAATAAGTTTTATATTTATGTATTTATGTAATTGTACGTGAACTAGCCTGTTATTGTGTATTGCGATTGTTTGTCTTGTTCTTTTATTTATCTGAATTTTTTATTGTGTTTAACTAACCAAGAGCAGTCTCTACACAGTTCCATCCTCATTTAAAAAACTAAAATGAAGAAAAATACATTTCTACATTGTATACATGTAAACAATTAGGTAATTGTGCCTTACCATTGCTTAGATTGTTAATATTTTTTCATATTGTTTATCCAAACATGAAGTCTTCTACATGGTTTTATCCCAATTAAACAACTGAAATAAATAAATTTTTTATATTTACATAATTATATATATGTAAACAATTAGGTAATTGTGCCTTACTTATTGCTTAGAATGATTTATATTTTCATATTGTTTATCTAACAAGAAGTCTTCTACATGGTTTTATCCCAAATTAAACAACTGAAATAGATATTTTTTTATATTTACATAATTATATATATGTAAACAATTAGGTAATTGTGTCTACCATTGTTTAAATTGTTTATATAGGTTTAAATTGTTTATCTAAACAAGAAGTCTTCTACACAGTTACATCCCAAATTAAACAACTGAAATAGATAAGTTTGTTTATATTTATAATTATATATGTAACAATTAGATAATTGTGACTTACTATTGTTTAATCATTTCCCCAAAACAAGAAGTCTTCTACACAGTTTCATCTCAAAATAAATAATTGAAACTAATAACTGATTATATTTATACATTAGTATATTTGTAAACAATTAGGTTAGTGATCTTACCGTTGTTTTCATGGTTTATCTAAATTGTTTTATTTTGTTTATCTAACAAAGAATTCATCAGACTGTTTCATCCAAACTTAAAGATTGTAATAAAAATGCTATCTTTAAGTATATATTTGTTTATATTGGTTTTTTATATTGTTTTTATTGTTTAATCCAAAAAAGAACTCTCTCTCTCTCTCTCTCTCTTTCTCGTCTCTCATCTATCTCAAAAAAGATCTCTCTCTCTCTCTCTCTCTCTCTCTCTCTCTCTTCTCTCTCTCTCTCTCTCTCTCTCTCTCTCTCTCCTCTCTCTCTCTCTCTCTCACTCTCTCTCTCTCATCTCTCATATCCCAAAAATAATTTCCTGAAATGCAGCCAAAAATTAACCCAGTAAATTCTGTTTAAGAGATCCGTAAGTCTCAGTATTACTTCAGTAATTGCTCCAATTACTTTGCCCAAAGTAATTGGAGGTCGAGGGCAAGGCTCTCTCTCTCTCTCGCTCCCAAGAGACTGGGAATGATGATCAAATAAGGGTTCCAAACTTATAGATCAGATAGAAAAAAATAGGAATCAAGGGGGAACCGCAATATATGGGAAAAAGACAAAAAACAAGGAAAAATATATGAGAAATATAGTAACTCAGAATGTGAACTAATAGCGGTAGAATTTTGAATCTGAAAAATTGATGAACATAGTAATATATAGACCTCCTAATACTAAAGAGTTTGACTTAATAATTTGAAAAATTGGATGATATATGTAGAAATCACAAGGACTGGACTATTCTCCTATCTGGTGACTTCAACTTTCCTTTCGTAGAATGGAAAGAACGAATAGGAGATTGTGGTTGTACTTATACATATAAAAAAGAGAGTAATAGTAGTGCAGAAGATAAGAGGCAATTTGAAAAGCTATTAGATATGCTACTAGAATACAACATTCAACAAATAAATCACCTGCCAACAAGAAAGGAAAATACTTTAGACCTAGTATTTGTGAACGAGATGAATTATGTTAAAGAAATAATAGTTTTATAATGCGAGTATTTCAGACCATAATGTCATAGAAATTAACAGTTCATTCCAAAGCAAGTGAAAATAGAGATAAGCAAGAAATGAAAACAAAAAGTGGGAAGGATATGGAAAATACAACTTCTACAGTAAAAATATAAAATGGTCAGAAATTAATGAAGAATTAAACAAAGATTGGGATAACATTTTCGTAAGTGATGACATAAGGGGTAAATACGGAGATATTATATAAAATCTTGGAGATAATAGTGGAAAGGAAAAATATATACCGAAGAAGAAAGTAAACATCATTCATGCATACCAAGAGACAGAAGAATCTTGTTCCAGAAAATCAGAAAGTGGAAAAAAGGGTCTTGCAAAAGAAAAAAATGCATGGAAAGTTATAGAACTAAAAAAGTAAGATAGAAAATGCAGAGAAAAAAAGATACAATCAAAAGAAAATGAAAAACGGGACTTGGAAGAAAAAACCCTATTAAATATCAAGCAAACCCCAAACTATTATACTCATATGCGAAGAAGATGAATAAAAGAAGAATAGAAATAGGCCCTCTGAGAATTGAAGGGAGATTAACGAATGAAAAAAAGGAAATTTGCAACATACTGGCAGAACGATATAAGAGAGAATTCACCCCTAGAAATAGATAATGAAGATAATGATATAGAAGTAAGGGATGAAAAAAATAGTGAATATTTAGCTGACATAGATATTAATGAAGCTGATATTGTGCAGGCTATTAATGAAAAATTAAAAATGGAGCTGCTGGCGAGGGCCTGATGGAATCCTGCTATTTGTTAAAGAAAAAGTAGTTCATTCTATCGCAAAGCCACTTGCAATATTATTAAGACAAAGTGTAGATACAGGCAAGATATATGATGAGCACAAATTAGCGTATATTACCCCTACTTTCAAAGTGGATCAAGACTAGAGGCAAGTAATTATAGGCCTGTGAGTCTAACATCACATATAATGAAAGTGTATGAAGGGTAAATGAAGAAAAATATTATGAAACATTTTAATAAAAAATAATTTGTTTAATAAAGGACAACATGGTTTCGTACCGGAAAAAGTACACAAACCCAACTGTTAGTCCACGTGAAAACATATTCAAAAATATGAAAAGCGGAAATGAAACAGATGTGGTTTATTTAGACTTTGCAAAAGCTTTTGATAAAGTAGACCATAATATATTAGCGAAGAAAAATTAGAAACACAATATCGTGGATAAAGTAGGAAGATGGTTAAAAGAATTTTACACAACAAAACAGATAGTTATTGCAAACGACGAGAAATCGGATGAAGCCAAGGTAATATCCGGTGTGCCGCAAGGTACGGTGTTAGCTGCAATACTGTTTGTTATTATGATTGAAGACATAGACAATAATGTTAAGGATTCGGTAGTGAGTAGTTTCGAGATGACACAAGAATAAGTAGAGAAATTACTTGTGAATGAAGATAGGAACGCTCTACAAAGAGACCTTAACAAAGTATATGATTGGGCAGAGGTAATAGGATGGTATTTAACTCTGATAAATTTGAATCAATAAATTATGGAGACAGAGAAAGAAAGCTATATGCATATAAGGGACCTAATAATGAGACCATCACAAATAAGGAAGCAGTTAAAGACCTTGGTGTGATGATGAATAGGAACATGATATGCAATGATCAATAGCAACTCTGTTGGCAAAATGTAAAGCAAAAATGGGAATGTTGTTACGGCACTTCAAAACAAGAAAAGCTGAACACATGATTATGCTTTATAAAACATATGTTCGTAGTCCACTTGAATATTGCAATATGATATGGTACCCACACTATCAAAAGGATATTGCACAAATAGAGAGTGTACAAAGGTCCTTTACAGCTAGAATATAAGAAGTTAAGGACCTAGACTACTGGGAAAGACTACAATTCTTAAAATTATATTGTCTGGAAAGGAGAAGAGAACGCTACATGATAATTCAGGCATGGAAACAGATAGAAGGAATAGCAGAAAATATCATGGAACTAAAAATATCGAAAGAGCAAGCAGAGGTAGATTAATAGTGCCCAAAAATATACCAGGAAAAATAAGGAAAGCACACAGGACATTAATCCACTACGCACCAGCATCGATAATGCAGCGTCTATTCAATGCGTTGCCAGCTCATCTGAGGAATATATCAGGAGTGAGCGTAGATGTGTTTTAAAAGAATAAGCTCGACAAATACTAAACTAAACTGCATCCCAGACCATCCAAGATTGGAAGATGCAAAATATACCGGAAGATGTACTAGCAACTCTCTGGTAGACATTAGAGGTGCCTCACACTGAGGGACCTGGGGCAACCCGAACAAGATGTAAGGTCTGTAAGGTAAGGTAAGGTCTCTCTCTCTCTCTCTCTCTCTCTCTCTGTTGAATTTATTGATACTTGTTGTGGTTTTTTTATTCAAATCAGAGGTTGGTTTTGAGTTTTGATGGTCAGGGTATATGAGAGAGAGAGAGAGAGAGAGAGAGAGATTGATTGTGAGTTATCTGGCGTCACAACTAAGAGAGAGAGAGAGCTCTGCCTCGTGAATTATAAAGGTGACCAGACCTCCAGCTGGGGGTCAAAGGTCAAAGGTCACGCCGGCGAAATGAGCAGGTCCCTTGCTCCTGAATCTCACAGGGACGAGATATGAGAATGGGGAGCTCTCTCTCTCTCTCTCTCTCTCTCTCTCTCTCTCTCTCTCTCTCTCTCTCTCTCTCTCTCTCTCATTTTGTTTGTATAAAAAAATTCTCTATAGAGTAAAACCAAAATGCAAAAAATTATCTCTCTCTCTCTCTCTCTCTTCTCCTCGTCTCTCTCTCTCTCTCTCTCTCTCTCTATTATTATTTATTTAAAAAAATTTCTCTAGATACGTAAATAAAAATGAAAATCTCTCTCTCTCTCTCTCTCTTCTCTCTCTCTCTCTCTCTTCTCTCGTCTCTCTCTCTCTCTCTCATATTGTTCATAACAAAATTTTCTCTACGTAAATCAAAATAAAAAATTCTCTCTCTCTCTCTCTCTCTCTCTCACTCTCTCTCTCTCTCATCTCTCTCTCTCTCTCTCGCTCTCTCTCTCTCTCTATTTGTTTGCATAAAACTTCTCTATGTACATAAAATCAAAATGAAAAAATTATTCTCTCTCTCTCTCTCTCTCTCTCTCTCTCTCTCTCTCTCTCTCTCTCTCGGGAAGCCAATATGAATTCATTAGCTTAATGAATTCGATATTTTTCTCTCTGTTTCTTTTCACAGTTTTTTCATATCGTATTTTTTTTCTTTTGCGAAAACTTTTAATTGAATTTCTTCATTTTAAACATTTTTTGTTAAACTTTTCTTCATGTATTTTAACGTTATTTCATATATACTCTTTTTTTATCAATTCATTTTTAAAGTAGATGTACTTTTTTATTATGGATTTTTTTAATTCTTGATAAAATTGCTAAATTTCATTTCACTTTTTAAGCATAACAATATTTTTGAATCATTCTATTGTAGTGGATTTATCTTCTGAATTCTTATATTATTAAAATTCGCAATAATAAATTGAAATTATATATATATGTATATATATATATATATATATATATATATTATATATATATATATGTGTGTGTGTGTGTATATATATATGTATATATATGCATATATTTATGTATATATATGCTATATCTTTATAGATATATATATATATATATATATATATATATGTGTGTGTGTGTGTGTGTGTGTGTGTGTGTGTGTGTGTGTATGTATATTTACCTTTTTGTATTTCACATTAAAACATCAAATACTCTTATGAATATACAAACACACACCTTCGCATTATCATAATACATCCACAAAATCATGTAAAAATTCCAAAAATTCTAAAAAACATATTTAATATATCATTTTGCATTGACTGTGGAATTACCTCCTCCCTAATTGAAACTATTTTTCTAATTCCCACCCCCTTACCTCCTACCCCTCCTCCTCCTCCTCCACCCTCAGACCGCCCCCCCCAAACCCCTAATCCCTACCCCTTAAGGGGCTTAGTCCAAGGGGGGGCTAAAGGGAGTAGGTTTGTTCCAATAGCCAATATCTCAGTAATTGAAACATAGTCAGAAATCCCCATTTGCTTAATTGAATCATTAGGTCCAGATCCTTGTTTTTTGGGTGGGGGGGGTTTGGGAGTGGGTAGGGTAGGCGAGAGGGGTGTGGCTTGCAATAAGGGTAGGGGGGGGAAGGTCAAGGGATATAGGGGGGTGGGGGGAGGATGGGCGGAAATAAGGGAGTGGAATCCTTAGAAACGTGTTTGTTAGTAGGGTAGGTTATGTGTTAAAGAAGTGATGATATTTGAGGGGGGGGGACAATATGTGGAGAGGGTTTTGAGAGGGGTGAGAGGGGGGGGTGGGAATGAGTGTAGGGGGGCCCAAGGAATAAAGGGATGGGGGATAGGGAGCGGGAAATTCAAGAGAGGGGAAGCCCTGAGAAACATGTTTTGAGGAATGATAGTTCGGTTAGGTTAGGTTAGGTTAGGTAGGTTATTTTTGGGAGGTGGTAGATTTGGGGGAGGGAAGTATAGGAGTTGATGGTAGGGGGAAGGGGTCAAGGAATATAGGTAGGGGTTGAGGAAGGGGGGAAATAAAGGGAGGGGTAGAGCAAGGGGGAATTATAGGTAGGCGAGCCTTAGAAACATATTTTGGTCGACGTTAGGTTGTGTTTGAGTTAGGTTAGGTTAAGGTTTTGGGATGTTGGGGGGCGGAATGATAAGCGAGTGGGAATTAATGGTAGGGGGCCATGGCACCATAGGGAGGGGTTGAGGAAGGGGTAAATATAGGAAGGGGGAGGGAGAGGAAGGGTTAATATAGTGATGGAGACCTGAGAAACCTGTTTTTTGGGGATGCTAGTTAGGTTAGGAGGTTAGGTTAGTTAGGTTGTGTTTGGCAGCTGTTAGTGGGTGGGAGTTAATAGTAGGTGCGGCAAGGAAGGCAGGGAGGGGATGAAGGAAGGGGAATAAAGGAAGGGCGTAATATAGGGAGAGAACCCTTACAAACATATTATGGGTGACGATAGTTAAGGTCAAGTTAGGTTAAGTGAGGTGGTTTTTGGCCTACTAGGGAGGCGGATAAGGGAGTGGGAAACAAATATAGGGGGCCACTGAATATAGGAATGGGGAAAGAAAGGGAGGGGCTAAATCCGCCCCATCTAATATACAGACATCAGTTCCACCCTCTTAATTAAAATTTGAGTCGTATGGGTTTACATGATATTCTGTTTTATACGTAAGTATATATCTCTATATTTAAAGGGGGGCGTCGGCTGGTCCTAAATTGAACTTTGGATTTTCGGTGGTCCTAATTGACTTCCGATTTGTTGTGTCTGTGTGTTTGTTTTCTTTGTTTGTTGAGGTAATTTTGTCCTTTGTTTATTTAATTTTTTTTTTTATTCAATAACTAAATATATGCACATATATATTGAGAGAGAGAGAGAGAGAGAGAGAGAGAGAGAGAGAGAGAGAGAGAGATGATTTATTTTGATTGTAAGTTATTCAATATATTTATATATATATAGATATATATATATATATATATATATATATATATTTATATATATATATATATATATATATATATATATATATATATATATATATATATATATATATATATATAGTTTCTTTTAGAGCTAGGATCGGCTAGGAAGCTGAATTCGTACTCTCTCTCTCTCTCTCTCTCTCTCTCTCTCTCTCTCACTCTCTCTCTCTCTCTCTCTCTCTCCCCCTTAAACCCTGTGTATTTGTGTATGTGTATTCAAGCGTAAACACAAAAGTATATTTGGAATATTTTGATAAACAATCAATCCATCTTTTCATTCCTAAGTAGAGCCTCTCTCTCTCTCTCTCTCTCTCTCTCTCTCTCTCTCTCTCTCTCTCTCTCTCTCTCTCTCTCTCTCTGTGCGCTATCCCTTCCTTAAAGCCTTACGGCGTCTGTGTGTGCGTATGTACGCGTCCATATGCGCGCTCGCGTGCCCGCCTGAGAGAGAGAGAGCGGGTCAGTCCCAAAGGGCACCTGCAGAGCTTCTATACATTTCCCTCAACTAAGTTCGACGTCAGACATCTGCCAGATGTTGTTGCTCTCATAGCTTGCTTGTTGTTGTTGTTCGTGTTGCTCTTCGTTGTTTTCTTCCGTCGCCTCTGCTTTGTTGTTTTTTCGTCTGTCTATCGAGTGTGTTTTTTCGTTGTTTTATCACATGTACCTGTTGAGTTTTTATGGCTGATCTTGTTCTTGTTATGATATTGACATTGTTGTTTTTTTCCCATTCGTTGCGGCTATGCTGTTCTGTTCCTAAGCTTTCGCCAGCTAATGCAGGTTTTTCCATAATATCAATGATTTGATTATAAATATATACGTATTTAAATTTGTATTTATATATTGTATTTTTATATATATTCATATGATATATGTTATATATATATATATTATATATATATATATATATATATATATATAGAGAGAGAGAGAGAGAGAGAGAGAGAGAGAGAGAGAGATCTTTTCAAGCCTTCTCCTCTGACTCATAATCATCTTGATCAATAACATACAAATAAAACTTTAAACTTTTACCCAGTTACTCAGCATACCTAACCCTCTCTCTCTCTCTCTCTCTCTCTCTCTCTCTCTCTCTCTCTCTCTCTCTCTCTCTCTCTATCAATCTGAATGGAGGTCCAATTGGGGATGGGCCATATGGCCGAATTTGAATGTGGAATTGTAACCGCGTCCCTATTCGGGTGACCCTTGTCGCCAGCTCGCCCCCTGAATAAAGATTATGGCGGTTTTGAGTTGAGAGAGAGAGAGAGTAAAAGAACAAGACTTCGTAGGAACATTATAGTTTATGGAGATGCACTTTCTAATTCCTCCACTTGTTTCCTCTGTTCCTTCCCTTTCTTAGTTTCCTTTCTCATACGTTTTCCCTTATTATTCCCTCCATTCTTCCCCCTCCCTCCCCCCCCTTCCCCATGCCCCTTCTCTCTCCCCAATTCTCATTCTTGCCTCTTTCGTACGCCAGGGGGACACGTCAATCAATTACACATTCTAACGACCCCCCATTCTTACTATTAACTCATTCTTCCCATTCTAACTCATTCCTCTCGTATTTTTTGGTTTGCCTCACTCTGACTAACTCATTCTAGCCCGTTCTTCCCATATTTATTGGTTCTCTTCCTACTTCCTTCCTATTATTCTCATTTCTCCTTGAGGGAGTCTTTACAGAGCTGGTCTTTTAATCCCTTCGTCCTGAGAAAAGCGGAAAAGTGAATTCCTTTAAGTGTTTGCTGGGGGCTGGGGTGGGGGGGTTAATGTTGTCAGCAACGAGACGGCGGTGGGAGGAGGAAGTCGAAGTCTCTCTCTCTCTCTCTCTCTCTCTCTCTCTCTCTCTCTCTCTCTCTCTTTGCTAAAACTGTTTGTTACTAAAGAGCTCTCTCCCTGCTAAAACATCTTGCTTGTGCAAAGGAAAAAGAGAGAGAGAGAGAGCTCTCTCTCTTTTGCAAAGCAAAGAGAGACAGAGAGAAATTTGTTTTTGCTTCTAAAGAGCTCTCTCTCTCTCTCTCTCTCTCTCTCTCTCTCTCTCTCTCAACACTTGAAAAAAAATAAACTGATGTCTAAACTCGTCCCTATTTGTAATACCACGCCAAGATTAAAAGCAATTTCCCTTCCCACTTGAGTAATTTAAATTTCGTTCTTCTCTTACCGGGAGCAGGTACGTATAACGTACGTGCACCGTTCGTGTACCCTGATTGATACGCGTCTGAAATCGTTCTCCTCCCTTGTTTGTGTTCCGTCTGGTTTAGGTATAGTCAAGAATCTCTCTCTCTCTCTCTCTCGTCTCCCTCTCTCTCTCTCTCTCTCTCTCTCTGTTCCATTTTTATTATTGTTATTATTAATTATTATTACTTTGTATAAAATATCTATTTCAATTGTGTTATAGCTAAGTCCTCTCTCTCTCTCTCTCTCTTCTCTCTCTCTCTCTCTCTCTCTCTCTCTGTGCCATTATTATTATTATTACTTTATATAAAATATCTATTCAATTGTGTTTCAGCTAGAAATTCTCTCTCTCTCTCTCTCTCTCTCTCTCTCTCGTCTCTCTCTCTCTCTCTCTCTCTGTTCCATTATTATTATTATTATTATTATTATTATTATTATTATTATTATTATTATTATATAAATTCTTTCATTCAGTTTTGCTGTAGCTAGAATTATCTCTCTCTCTCTCTCTCTCTCTCTCACTCTCTCTCTCTCTCGTCTCTCTCTCTCTCTCTCTCTCCTGCCTCCTTTTGTCTTCATAGAAGGAAAAAAGTCTTAAATACCAATTTTTTCCCAAAATAAAACTTCCTCTAAAACCACGTATAATTAATAGCAAAACTCAAGAATTCATCCGTTACTGTATCTCCTATCAACCCTCCTATATATGGACCTAAATAAACTTCCTATATATCTCCTGACATTTATAACCATTTGTTATTGATAAAAATGAATATTTTATTTCTTATTACAGGTGAGTCTTGGAGAAGGTAGAATTGGACAGACTTCTCTCAGGTCAACGTGACGCCAAGAAAGAATACTTTTTATAATGTTATCCGATAGTTTTGGCTTGGATTGATGAGGGTGGGCCTCTCTCTCTCTCTCTCTCTCTCTCTCTCTCTCTCTCTCTCTCTCTCTCTCTCTCTCTCAAATGATATGTAATTAAACATGTAATATGTTTAATTGTATTCTCTCTCTCTCTCTCTCTCTCTCTCTCTCTCTCTCTCTCTCTCTCGTAATATCTAATTACAATTGTAGCGTTTAATGTATTCTCTCTCTCTCTCTCTCTCTCTCTCATCTCTGCTCTCTATCTCTCTCTCTCTCTCTCTCTCTCAAATGATATGTCAATTAAACATGTAATGTTTAATTGTATTCTCTCTCTCTCTCTCTCCTCTCTCTCTCTCTCTCTCTCTCTCTCTCTCGTAATATCTAATTACAATTGTAGCGTTTAATTGTATTCTCTCTCTCTCTCTCCTCTCTCTCTCTCTCTCTCCTCTCTCTCTCTCTCTCTAAGAGAAACTTTTAAAATACTGAAAGGCATAACAAAAGTAGACAGTAGCCTATTTACATTAAACGACAAGAAATGATGGATGGAAACTAGAACTGAAGAGATACACACATCCCATTGTGGGAACTTCTTCACATACAAGATATGACGCAAGGAATAAACCTGCCACCAGAAGTTGTAACAGCAACAGCGTGGAAGAGTTTAAAAGAAAGCTACACAAAATCATTAGGAGGACACTGTGAATGAATTGTAAAACGTGTGCCTAGAGATAAGAAAGGAGCACATGATGTCTCTTTGGATGGACTGACAAGTCTTTGAGACATCCTAATCTTTTTAACTCTCTCTCTCTCTCTCTCTCACATGATATGTAATTAAAAATGTAGTGTTTAATTTCATTCTCTCTCTCTCTCTCTCTCTCTCTCTCTCTCTCTCTCTCTCTAAAATCTCGTAATATCTAATTAAAAACGTATTTAATTGCATTCTTTCTCTCTCTCTGCTCGTTATATCTAATAAGAATGTATTTAATTGCATTCTCTCTCCTCTCTCTCTCTCTCTCTCTCTCGTCTCTGTTGTAGTAACATATCAAAAGTGTGGTAACAATTATAACACTGTATTCTTTTAGTTGATATTACTCTCTCTCTCTCTCTCTCTCTCTCTCTCTCTCTCTCATGCTCTCTCTCTCCAGCAGCAGCAGTAGCAAAAAATAGAGAGGAGAGAGAGAGTACGAGAGAGAGAGAGAGAGAGAGAGAGAGAGAGAGAAGCTGCGGAACTGACACAGTGCCTTTAAAACAAAAAAACTTACTTATTCATTTGATGGCATCAAGCGTCTGAATTTTTCCTTCTCTGTCAAAGGTTTCGAAAAAGAAAAAATTATGTCTAAGTTTGGCAGCTAAGAAGAATTACATTTTTTTTTTTTTTGCGTCTTGGGAAAGTGATGGGATTACATTTTTTGACCCGATGGGAGGGAAAGGCTTATTTTCTGTGCAAGGGCAGAGTGAGGGATTATGTTTTTGTTCAGTGGAAGAACGGAGAATTACATTCGTCTTCAACAAAAGAGGAAGTGAAGAATTACATTTTATTACATTTCAGGAAAAGTGAAGGGTTACATTTGTTTCTAGTGATTAAAGTTGATAAATACGTTTTCGTATTTACGATAATGGAGAATTACATTTTAATATTGAGGAAACTTGAAAATTACATTTCCATATCAAGGAAAATGAAGAATTATGTTTCCATATTAAAAAAAAAAACAGATAATATCGTTTCCATATTAAAAAAAAAAAACAGATCATATAGTTTCATATTAAAAAATGATGAATTACGTTTCCATATTAAGAAAATTGGAGAATTTACTTTTCACAACAAGGAAAATGGAGAATTACATTTCCACATTAAGGAAAAATGGAGAATTACATTTTTATCCACAATGAAAGTGGAATATTTCTAGAACGTAAGGGAAAATGAAGGATTACATTTTTGTCTGATGGGAGAGGGAGGTAGTTATATTTTCGTTTTCTGGGAGAGGTAAAAATTACATTTTAATCAAAAGAGAAATTGCAGAATTATATTTTGTCTCAAGTAAAACTGAAGGATTACATTTGTGTCTAATAAATGAATAATTACATTTTCACTTCATGGGCTGGTGTAGAATTGCATTCTTTACATCAATGAAAAGTGAAGAATTACATTTCTGTCCAAAAGACAAATGGAAAATTATATTTAGACCTTAAGTGAAACCATGGATTACATTCTCATCAGAAAGGAAAAGTGAACGATTACTTTTCAATATAAAGTTAGTGAAGAATGACACATTTTAATCCTATGAGAAAATAATGAATTACATTTTGATCAAATGAAAAATGAATAATTACATTTTATTCTGACGTGAAAGTGAAGAAATTCCATTTGTATCTAATGGGAAAATGAAGGATTACATTTTTCTTGCCGAAGAGGAAGTATAATATTATATATAATATAACACCAATTGATGCAGATTCAAAAGAATTCATATTTCACAGTTAACTTGACAAAGAAACGAATATTTTATTAAATAAGTAAATAAATCACGCATAAATTAGTAAATAGATAAATGAATATGTAAAGGAATTAATAAATAAACTTAGGAATAATTTATATATTAAAAATTTTTTTTTTAAATATCTGATTTTAGTTAAGTAGAAATGAGAGTCCTATTTCATCACATACATAATAAATATCATAAAAAATAAGTGAATAAATTAAGTAACATATAAATAAAATAACAGATAACCTCAGGAATAAATCACACATTTTATTATTTCTTTTTTTTGCAAACGTTGATTAAGTTCAGAGAGATTCTGGTTTCCTGGGTTTAATTTGTGGGTCCCAAGTTTTTTTTTTTTTTTTTTTTTGAGGGGTTGGGGGGGGAAGGGCCGCCCCTGTGGCGTTCCCATAAATTGTAGCCCTCGAGGTCTTATTCTCTCTCTCTCTCTCTCTCTCTCTCTCTCTCTCTCTCTCTCTCTCTCTGGTGGGAATTTACTGTGAGTGTTCGTATGAGTGGGATTACTTCAATATTGTGAATCTTTCATTTTTTTTTATATGTTCTCTCTCTCTCTCTCTCTCTCTCTCTCTCTCTCTCTCTCTAATAAACTCAGCCAGAGGTCGTAACATAGGGGCCGGCTGGAGTGTTACTTAAATTAGTATTTTATTTTATTTATTTTTTAATTTTTTTGGACCACATAAAAATCCCCGCTACAATTTTTGCACTTTCGTGTTATTTAAAGCCTATATGTTTTCCGAAGGGGGTGTTAGGGGGGCTGGGGCTAGGGCCGGCCAACTTCCGGGTCCTCTTTCTAATATACAACCCTGAAATATGTCCGCTGACCACGCCGTGTGCGACGTTCATCCAGATAGAGGGGGAATTTAATACGGTGGTATTCTGCCGTTGTTGTATATGGCTGAGCCGTATTGCAATTTATTTATTTATTTATTTTGTTCATTTATAAGAGTCTACTCTATTTATGCCTTCTCCTAGTGAATTTTGTTTTTTAATTATTGTACTTACTATAACTTCTCTTTTGTTTCATAATTATATATATATATATATATATATATATATATATATATATATATATATATATAGATATATATATACAGTGTCATAATTAAATTTTAAAAATAAAAGTATACTAAATTAGTATATTTTTTTTTCAAAATTAATTCTGACACTGTATATATATATATATATATATATATATTATATATATATATATATAGATATAATATATATATATATATATATATATATATATGTATTATATATATATATATATGTGTGTGTGTGTGTGTGTGTGTGTGTGTGTGCATGTATATAGTCATAATCAGTTTTAAAAAATAAGAAATACTATATTAAATGTTTCAAGTTTGTATATTATGGGCAATTTTTATATAGCTTCAAATTTTTTTTGTCAATTACATATTTTTTTTTTTAAAGAAAATACAGAAATATATTAGGTATTTTAAGTTTCTTCCATAAAAACCAAAAAAATTTTCCAATTCAAATTTATTTATTTTCATTATCATAATTTTTGTTTTTATCATACTCGTGTTAACCGGTATTATTAAGATGTTTTAATAATAATAATAATAATAATAAAATAATAATAATAATAACAATAACAAAACTATCACCCTCAAATAATAATAATGGTCGCTAAAATTAATACCAGTAAACATTTTTCGCCAAAATGTCCCCCTGCAATTTTTACTCAAATAATACGCGTGCTGAACGCGATATTACAAAAGACTCCATTGCATATTAATGTACTCCCCCGTAATGAAATGCTGTAATGCCCTTATTTCAGTAATTTTTAGCCGGCATTACACGTTCCATTTACAACCCCAGCCCAAGGTCTATAGCCCATCCCCCAACAAAAAGTATTAACCCCCGTCAGAAAAGGTCGGAAAACGAACGCTTTCGGTGGAAAGAATATTACGGAGTTCGTCGTTCGTAGCTTTGGATCTAATGGGCTGTTGTTTTTGCGAAAAATTGTCGTTTTTTTGTTTGTCGCGTATTTAATGCGTTTTTACGCGAGATGTTCAGATTATTATAATATGATTTTATTCCTGAATGATTCTGCTTTTATATTATGTAATGATTTTATTGCTAGGACAAATATTTTCGGATTTTATTACAGAAAGAAACTAGATATTCAGGTAGTTCGAATGTGGACATTAATTCCCATTGTATCATTGTTGAGTCAAACTTCAAATCTCTCTCTCTCTCTCTCTCTCTCTCTCTCTCTCTCTCTCTCTCTCTCTCACACACATAATTCTCAGCCAAAGACCAACTTGAAAAAAAACTTGTAGTTTAAGAAGGTAGGCTTTATAAAGCGAAACAGTCTCTCTCTCTCTCTCTCTCTCTCTCTCTCTCTCTCTCTCTCTCTCTCTCTCTCAGGATAATAATAGATAAAGTTCGGTTTGAGCAAAGGGAACCTGGTGACATTATAATCCCTTATCTTTATCGAGTTTAGAACTAAAACTCTCTCTCTCTCTCTCTCTCTCTCTCTCTCTCTCTCTCAGTTTCTTTGTCTCCGTAATTGTTGGGAAAAATCTAGCTTATGCAATGAGGTTATCAAATGTGGGAACTTCTCTCTCTCTCTCTCTCTCTCTCTCTCTCTCTCTCTCTCTCTCTCTCTCTCTCTCTCTCTCGGCAATCTGAAATTGTGGGAAAGGTCGAGGTCCCCTGATTAGTATCTCTTCATCCTGGATATGCTAACAGCTGATTGATGTCTGTCTGTCTGTCTTTCTGTCACTTACCTAATAATAATAATAATGATAATAATAATAATAGTAATAATAATAATAAAAGTAAAAAAGAATAATAATAATAAAAATCATAATAATATTTGTTAAAAATAATGGTCGTTTTCAACGAATTAATCTTATACAGGGTCTTTTCAATTGTCTTGATAATTTGTCCAGATATTTTATTATATATTTTGCTTACATCTCTCTTTGATGGGTATAGATACCAAGGCCATCAAAGAGATATAAGCAAAATATATGATAGAATGTTTTTGATAAAATGGTTTTGACAAATATCCTGATTTTGGCACATATGAATATTAGAGTTCTACGAATTATCAAAAAGAATTTGAAAATACTCTCTATAAGATTAATTCGTTGAAAACTGTCGTCATTTTCAACATAATATGTATCAAAGAAGGTCTGCTCCCTGCAAATAATAATAAAATAATAATAATAATAATAATAATAATATAATAATAATAATAATAATAATAATCATAATCATAATCATAATCATAATAATATAACCCCACACTGAGCTAGCAAATGAGACCAGCAGATGAACCATGTTTAATGAGAACTTATTATTCTACCCGACGTCATTTCACATCCAACGTAGATTACCTTCTAATTAACAAAAAGAAAAAAAATGTGGATTTTAATTATGACAAATTATCAAGAGTCATAATTTTGTCTTCACGGTTTGCAAATGAAGAGAATTATTATTATTATTATTATTATTATTATTATTATTATTATTATTATTATTATTATTGTACTTGTTCCCTTAAAGTTTTTTTTTAGATCATCATTCGAGGCAAATTAGCACCCCCTCATCTCTCGCTCTCTCGTCAATCTCATCTCTCTTCGTCTCTCTCTCATCTCCTCTCTCTCTCTCTCTCTCTCTCGTTTCTTGAATATATAACATATACATATCCTTTGGTTACAGGGGGGATCATCTGAGGCCAACTGGGAAACCACTCTCTCTCTCTCTCCTCTCTCTCTCTCTCTCTCTCTCAATCGCTCTCTCTCTCTCTCTCTCAGGGGCTCCATCCCTTCCATAATCAGCTTATGACATAACAGTTCCACAAACTACTACTACTACTACCCGGGCTGTATCGTCAATATGCTATCTACTTATTTATCTACTTATGTCTACTTTTTTTCAAGAAAGTTTTTTATTCTCTACTTTTTGAGAGAGAGTTAGAGAAGAGAGAGAGAGAGCAGAGAGAGTAGAGAGAGAGAGAGAGAGATTTCTAAATTACCTGAAAGGATATGTTGCAACCAAAAGAAACATATCTATATTTATGTATATAAGAGAGAGAGAGAGAGAGAGAGAGAGAGAGAGAGAGAGAGAGAGAGAGAGAGAGATCTCTAAGCTAGACGTTACTGCCCATACGTGCTGTGATGTTGCATAGACGTGTAGGCTCAACTGCGGATTACCAGTGGTAGCAGATGTACTTTCGGGGGAATGTACTAATGTACTTACTGTTTAGTACATGTTTAAGCCATGTTTAGTAGTTTTTAGTACTTGTTGGTGACATGTTTGATACATTTTAAGATATGTATAGTACATTTTAGGGCATGGTTACTATATGTTTAGGAACTGTTTTGTACATTTTAGTACATGTTTAAGACATGTTCAGTTCATTTTAGGAAGTTTTTAAGACATGTGTAGGACATTTAATTTTAACGGTAAGACATGTTATAAATTTCAAGACATGTCGTATATTAATAGTAACATTTTAAGACATGTTAGTAATTTTCATTTTAGACCTTTGTATACATTTTAGCACATTTTAAAGACATTTTAGTACATCCTTAAGACATGTTTAGTACATTTTATGAAATTTTTCAGGCACGTTTAGGATATTTTACTACAGGTTTAATCTATATTTAGCACACTTTAGTACAAGTGTAAGACATGCTTAGTACATTAGCGTGTACCACATGTTTAGTACTTATTTAAGGCATGTTTAGTACATTTGAGGGAATGTTTAGTTCATTACAGTACATATTCAAGACATGTTTACGACATTTTTCTTCATGTTTATAACATGTTAAGTACAAGTTTTAGTCATATTTAGTATATGTTTAGGATCTGTTTAGTACATTGTAGGACATGTTAGGTACGTGTATAGTACATTTTTTGGGACATATTTGTTACATGTGTAGATAAAATGTGTCCTGTGTTGGGTGATGCGTAATGTTGTATATATACTTTTAATTTGGTAGGAATAAATAATAATAATAATAATAATAATAATAATTGTTATTATTATTATTTATCATATTCGTACTGTTTTTATGTATATTTTTAATGAAAATAATAATAAAATAATAATAATACTGAATATTATTATTATTATTATTATTATTATTATTATTATTATTATTATTATTATATTATCATAATAATAAATAATAATAATAATAATAATAATAATAATAATAATAAATGTCAGTTAGATTAAGAAATATAGTCAACACCAAATCAGCCTTAACAATACATACATATTCATGTAGTATCCATACATGTGTACATATGTAGACATACACCGTAAACATAACCCGTCCCCCTCCACCCCCCTCCCCGTCTCATTTACTCTGGCACTACTATAGAAGCCAGTCGCGCCCGCACTGGCGACAAATAAGTCGGAAGATACGACGACTTTTTATGGTGTGGGTGGGGTAGTCCGGGGCGGCCATGATCTTTATTGTTTACATAGGAGCGTTCTGTGTGGCGGGAAGGCATTTTCCGCGGCGTTTTTTGGGAATTTTTTATTTGTTTTTATTTTTCCCGGGTATTTCGTGGCATTTTGTGGACATTTCGATGCGTATGTTAGGCCTGTTGTGCCCCTACTTCTTCAGTGATAATAATAATAATAATAATAATAATAATATAACTAATAATATAATAAATAATAATAATAATAATAATGTCAGAATGAATTGCCTATATTCCTACAAATACATGATGGAAATGTATTTTTATTTTCTATTAATGAATAGTGCATTACTTTTGAACATTCTCTCTCTCTCTCTCTCTCTCTCTCTCTCTCTCTCTCTCTCTGATAGCTATGAGTCAAATAAATGAAAAATACTTGTAATTCTATGCTTGTCTCATATAAAGGCGATTGCTCTCTCTATCTCTCTTCTATTTAAAGAGATTTACATGAATAAAGAATACTTTATTTGTCTACTTATATATCAGTTGGGTTTTGTAAACTCTCTCTCTCTCTCTCTCTCTCTCTCTCTCCACTCTCTCTCTCTCTCTCTCTCTCTCTCTCTCTCCAGTTCCCCCACCACAATTCAATATTATCGACTTTTTTCCTCTCTTCCCTTATTCGCACAGTCCTATTTTCCAATAAAAATGTCAATATGTTAAAAGTTCCCAAATCTTCCTTATCCCCTCCCCCTTCCCCCACTTATCTCCTTTTTTTATTCTTCCCTCTTTTCAAAGCTGTTTTTTCCTCTCTCTCTCTCTCTCTCTCTCTCTCTCTCCTCTCTCTCTCTCTCTCTCCTCTCTCTCTCTCATATTTGTAGGCGTAGTTCGTCGTACTTCTGGATTTTTTTTTTTGAGATGAAATAAAAAAGAGGAATGGTATTTGTATTATAAAAAAATGTTTGTAAACGTTTAAAGATATGTTTTTTGTATCATTTTCAAAAAGGGATGTGTGTTTTTTAGCTTTAAGAAATATTTAGATTTTTTATTTTAGGGAATTACATTCTAGATTTTTTTTTTAAAGAAAATGTTTGAGGTTGTATAAATTTTACTGGTAGTGTCTTCCGAAATATATTGACAGCATTGTAGGAAATATACGTTATAGCAATAATTTTTTTTATTAAAACTTTGAAACTGAGTATTTTACTATTTTTCATTCCACTAAGACATTAAATGTGTATATATACTTATATATATATAATACGTATATATATATATAATATATATATATATATATATATATATATATATATAGAATATATATATATATATATATATATATATATATATAAGTATATATATATATATATACGTATATATATATATATATATATATATATATATATATATATATATATATATATAATATTATAAATATATATATATATATATTACAACTTCATTATTGGAGTGAAAAAGCACACTTTCTAAATAGTAAAAGATCACAGTTTCAATTTTAATTACAAACATTTTTGAACGACTGTAACGCATGTTAACCTACAATGCTGTCCAATATATTTCGAGAACACTACCAATGCAATTTTATACAATCTCAAAAATTGAAAAAGAACCCACAAAATCACTGTGTAAAACGCATTTACTTATAAGTATTTACATTTTATTTTCAGAATCTTCAGAAGAAAACTGAAAGAAGTTTTTTGTTTGAATCTCAAAAATCTAGAATGTAATTCCCTAAAATGATCAATATTTTTCTGAAGCTAAAAAACATCCCTTTTTGAAAATGCTACAAAATATATATTCAAACGTTTACATTCTTCATAATACAAAAAAAACGTTTCCCTTTTTGCATTTCATCTCGAAAAAAAACGAATTCCAACAAACTCTATCCACACCTATCAATATGAGAGAGAGAGAGAGAGAGAGAGAGAGAGAGAGAGAGAGAGAGAGAGAGAGAGAGAGAGAGAGTTTCTAAACCAACTGTATTATGTATAAGGAGAGCTATAAAGTATTTTATATTCATGTGCATTTCTGTATATAGAAGAGAGAGAGAGAGAGAGAGAGAGAGAGAGAGAGAGAGAGAGAGAGAGAGAGAGAGAGATCCCATATCCCATCGCGTAAACCCTATATATAATATTTTGTAAACCACGCCACCTGACAGGGATTATAAATCCGTTTTCCATATCAATATTGTAGAAAAATAAAGTATTTCACGAAATACTAAAATTCAGCATTTTATGAAATATCAAAAATACAGTATTTTGTAAAAATATTCCCACAAAATCGCCTCTCCGTCGAAGTTAAACTTAAACTTGAAGGAAAAATATGACAAGTTAGTTTACTCAGAAGGTATATATTTTTTATTGAAAAAAATATTCCTCTCAAACAAACAAAGATATTTGAGATGTCACAAACAGATATTCCTCACCTGGAGAGAGTTAAAGGAAGCCGAAGTTTGTGTGTGTGTTCAAAAACAGCAAACAAACATAGTGGAGGGCTTCTTCGTTTTGGTTTAGAGAGAGAGAGAGAGAGAGAGAGAGAGAGAGAGCATTTCGCTTCTTTACGGCTCCACATACGCCATTTGGAGTGGAGAAAAGAGTGAGAGAGGGGACAGAAAGAGGAAGATGAGAGAGAGAGAAGAGATAGAAAGAGGAAGATGAGAGAGAGAGAGAGAGAATTTCGCATCTGTAGAGTTTCAGTTCAATAATGGGAGTCACTGTGCTGATGGGAGGAAAGAGAGGGAGAGAAAAAGATTTGAGTGCGAGAAGAATAAGAAGAAGAAGAGGAGAAAGAGAGAGAGAGAGAGAGAGAGCACCCACAGTACTCAAGAGAGAAAAATATGACTCAACACGAGTATCGAAATCTGGACACTTTTGAAAATATTTCTCTCTCTCTCTCTCTCTCTCTCTCTCTCTCTCTCTCTCTCTCTCTCTCTCTCTCTCTCGTTAACCCAGCACGTGTCACCATTGAAATACACTTATTGATTATTTGCATTTTTTTCAAAGTTCTTTGTTTCTTTGTGCCTTTGTTTTTGAACCGACATCGATAGTGGAATTTTATGAATTTTTTTTTATTTTTATTTTTATATATATATATATATATATAGATATATATATATTATATATATATATATATATATATATATTGTTGAAGCCTTCGAAGACATTATTAATTTCATTTCTTTCGTAAAATTAGTTTATATCAGTATCATCACCATCATTTTAACTAGCTCTCTCTCTCTCTCTCTCTCTCTCTCTCTCTCTCTCTCCTCTCTCTCTCTACTCTCTCTCTCTCTCTGACGCTAAAGGAAGGACCCAGCTGATGAAATCCACTCGCACGATTTCTGAAAAACTCGACGATTTGGTCAAAAGGAACCATTTGGGCGTTGCAAATTCGGGGTCTTCACTGTGAATGAAGCTGTGTTTGAAAAGGTTTCTATTTTTTGGGGGATGTGTTTGGGACCTTTGGTGTTTTGGGGGTTGGGGGGTCGGGTAAGGTGGGCTTGAATTTAGGTTGGGCGTTTGGAGGAAAGTTGGGTGGATTTGGAAGATAGGTAATTTTCGGAAAAATCGGTTTAAATTATTGAGAAAAAAAAATGGAAAAAAAAGTGTTGAAAACTAAAATAAAAATTAAAAAAAACTTTTGGAAACATTTGTAAAAGTAAAGTGTTAAAATCCAATAACATTTATTGTAAAAAAAAAAAATTATAAAAAAAAAGTTTTGGAAACCAATGGAAATTTTTATATAAAAACAAATTTGTAAAAGTAGTGTGGAAATCCAATAGAAATTTATTGAAAAAATGATAAAATTAAAGTATTGAAACCAATCCAATAAAATTAATTGAAATCGGTAGAAATCAAAGTTTGGAAACCAATGAAAGTTATTGGGAAAATTATAATCCCAAACTGTTTTAAAACTGATAAAAATGATTGGAAGTAATAAAAATAGTTTTAGAAACCATTGGAAATATTGGAAAAATATAAAAATAGTTTTAAAGGCCAAAAAATTTATTGAAAAAGATAAAATAACGTTTTAAAAGCAAAGCAAAATTTGAAAAAATCTCTTGAAAAGCCAAAACTTTTTTGAAACAAAATACTGAAATAAGTTATAAAAAGCCAAAAAACTTATTGAAAAAATAAGAAATAAGTTTCAAAAGCCAAAATAAATTATAAAAATAGTTTTAAACGCCAAAATATTATTGAAAAAAATTAAAACAGTTTTAAAAGCCAAAAAAAAAAAAAAAAAAAAATCTTGAAAAATTAAAAATAAAGTTTTAAAAGCTAAGTAAATTCTTGAATAATTATAGAAACGAAAAAAAATTTAAAACCCAAAAGACTCATTGAAAGAAATGATAGAAATAAAGTTTTAAAACCCTCCCCAAAATAATAATTGAAAAAATGATAAAACTTAAGTTTTAAAATCAAAGAAAATTATAGAAAAAATCTTAAAAATAAAGTTTTGCAGTCCCAATATAAATGATTGAAAATATATAATGAAACTATAGTTGTCAAGAACCAGTATAAAATAATAAAAACATGACAAAAGTTTTTAAACCCCCAAATATTTTTAATTGTTTTTTAATGTAACAGAGTTCATATGTATATTATTTTCATTATTAAAGAGAAATTTTAATAAATTCTTGAGCAAAAATTTGAAAATAAAAAAAAATTAATTATGTTTTATCATTGAAGTTTTCATAGCTATATCTTGATTCTAAGATGGAAGTATTTCCATTTGAAATGTGTCAAAGGAAATCATCTGTATTGGAATTTCGGAATTCTGGAATTTACAAAAAAAGATTTTAAATAATCTTTAAAAAAAAAGTTTTGTTTGAAAAAGAGATCAAGTCTCAATCAGCTGTTTGAGTTAAAAGTGGTGTAATCTGTTTAGGTCTGGTGGAGGAGAATGGAGAAGACTTGGAGCTATTTGTTGGAGGAGGGGGGGGGGTTGTGTTGGAGGAAGAGGCGGGAGGGCTGGCTGGTTGGGGAGTGTTGGAGGAGATAGACACTCGAAAACAAAATTTGGTGTCAGGGAACTTTGAATAAGGCAGAAAAGGGTTGATAATGGCATTGAATTCGTCTCTCTCGCTCATTCTCTCTCTCTCTCTCATCTCCTCTTTCTCTCTCTCTCTCTCTTCAATCTCTCTCTCTCTCTCTCTCATCTGATCCCATTAGCAAATGCGGATTCCATTCGAGCGAGGAAAGGGTTGGAAGAGGGGATTGAGAGAACGAGAAAGAGAGAGAGAGGGAGGGAGAGCGTGTGAGTGTGTTGTAATTGAAGAATTGAAAAAACTTGACACAAAACTAAAAAGTGACTGAGGAACGTGACTTGGGTTTCTCTCTCTCTCTCTCTCTCTCTCTCTCTCTCTCTCTCTCTCTGTACTATATTATTAAATTCTTGTCTGATATAAGAATTTCCATCAGAAACAAATGCCCAATAAACCTTCTGGGATGCAGCTGCAATCCCCACCCCCTATTCTTGAACTCCCAGCAGACCCTGTAACCCACCCCCAACCGAACCCACCCCCGGGACAGGCAGGAATCGAACCCACACTTAGACAGTGAGACCCAACTTCTAACCCCCACACTACCTAACCTACTAGAGAACACATAGAAAACGGGACCTTATAGAAAATGGAATGTATCAAAACACTGGACCGTAACATTGTCAGCTTAAGATATGTTTGAATGGGACCTCTTGGTGGGCCATAAATTCATTTTGGGGGACTGTTATGGGGGTTTGGGCCCCTATGGTCGTTTTTCCTTCATTTTGGGGTTCTTTTGATCCATTTAGGGGTGCCTGTGTGTCATTTTATCGTTGTGGAAGTT
>NC_087223.1:15363630-15401130 GCF_015104395.2 Macrobrachium nipponense
AGAGAGAGAGAGAGAGAGAGAGAGAGAGAGAGAGAGAAGTCATGAATATATATTAGAGAGGGAAGAGAGATAGAGAGAGATATACATCATAAATTATATATTAGAGAGAGAGAGAGAAAGAGACAAATTTTATGTTATAGAGAGAGAGAGAGAGAGCTCATAAATTATATATTAGAGAGAGAGAGAGAGAGAGAGAGAGAGAGAGAGAGAGAGAGAGAGAGAGAGGGTGGGCGTTAAAACCACTTACACAAATCAAATTAAAAATATAAGCTAAATGTAGCATAACTTATTTTGGAAAGTATCGTAATGTACTTCTCATTACACAGTCATTGAGAAGGGGTAATAACACCCACAGAACTGTCAATGTTATCGGTACGTACAGCATCCTACAGGGGGTTAATGAGCCTTTATGTTAATTACAGGAATTTATGAAACTTGTTTTACTGTATGGACAGTGTAGAGTGTATAGTGTACAATACTGTATAATAAAGTATGTATACTTTACATGAATTCATTATATATATTTCAAGGCTTTATGTATATATATATACATACATATATATATACTTATATATATGTGTGTGTGCGTGCGTGCGTATTACATCACGCGCGCGTGAACGCACGCATTTGCTCCCGGTGAGATGATAATTGCATTATCGTGCTTGGCTGTTTCCCTCCCTTCTCCCTCACTCCCTCCCTCCAGGGGGAGGGAGTGGGGGTACCTCCCCTGCCCCGGCCCCCACCCCCCCCCTCTCTCTCTCTCTCTCTCTCTCTCTCTCTCTCTCTCTCTGAAGGACGCTTTTGATCGGTGTTATCATCACGGTGAGTTTTTGTTTTTGTCTCAGACGATATTCAGTGGTTGTTGTAATTTTTTTTTTAGTTTGCTGTTTGTTGTTTCTTGTCTTTATTTATTTATTTTTTTTTTTTGTCGTGTGTTGGGACTTCGTTGTTTTCCTTTGTTGTTTTTATGTAATTGGGATAGAGAGGAACGGCAATAAATTGTGAATATTTATGTTGATTTTAGAAGCGAGAGAACTGTATTGCTGTTGCTTGAAGTTTAAAATTATTATTATTATTATTATTATTATTATTATTATTATTATTATTATATAATGGTTAAGATGTATTTAGGATTACTGCTACACATTTTAATAATAATAATAATAATAATAATAATAATAATAATAATAACATAATAATCAATAGCTTGTTATGAAAAACTACAACAATATGATTTTCAAAAGTTTCAATAAGATTATATATATATATATATATATATTATATATAAATATATATATATATATATATATATATATATATATATATATATAATTTATAATACTAGCTTTACTGGTAATAATAATAATAATAATAATAATAATAATAAGATTCCCGTCTCATTTCCCTTGAGAATCGTAGCATAATATCAGCTCTTTATATTATAATAATGAGGAACCCGAATCATTTCGTCCCAATGTTTAACATAGGTTTTCGCCTTAGGTCTGATATGAATATTTAAGAGCCTCATATTTTTGTCCCTTTTGGGTGGGGTGAGAGAGAGAGAGAGAGAGAGAGAGAGAGAGAGAGAGAGAGAGAGAGAGAGAGAGAGAGAGAGAGAGTCAGTCTCCAAACTCGTCAGATCATTCAAACTTGCGACAGACGAGTCGAACTTTGAAGTTTTGGCAGCGAATCGACGCCTATTGTTTTGTGTTTGTTGTCTTGATGCTGTTTGTGGTTGCTTTTGTTTGTGGCCGTTTGTGTCTTTGTTGACACGGCGGGAGAACGATGTGTGTTTGTTGTTTGTCTGTCAAAGGAGAGTTACCTTGCAAAAATTTTACTCTTTTAGACGTAATTCTTTCTACGCACATTTTTTTTTTCATTGTATTTGTTAGTTTCTATTGTCATTTTTTATATTTCTAGACTTACTGTATTTGTTAGTTTTTTTTTTTTTTTCATTTTTTAGTTTTAATTGAAAAACTCACTGTATTTATTACAGTTAATCGTCCTGTAGTTGTCTTATATTTAATATTTTTAGATAATTAATTAACTCCACAGGTGCATAACAGGACCTGGCGTGCAGGTGTCATGCTAATTATTTTCTTGCACAGGTAGGCCGCTACCTGAGGCAGGTATAATTAATGCCTTCGGGGGCCTGCAGCAGTGATTCTCTCTCTCTCTCTCTCTCTCTCTCTCTCTCTCTCTCTCTCTCTCTCTCTCTCTCTCATCTGCATTGCAGCTGCTATCACGCATAGTCACGCCATACCTTTGTTTACAAAACTCAGACTTTGGGCCACAAAAATAAAAATAAACTTTTAACTGACAGTACAGGTGTGTCAGTCAAAACTGTTTCACCTGTAGTCTAAATAATTCTCATTGTAGGTTTTTCTTTTTTTTTGTAGTAGGAAGGAGTCTGTATACGTGAGGTTATAACTGTGTTGTGGTTGTAAGTGATGTATTTTGTAGTTGTAGAAATTTTGGCAGGGAATGATATTGTAGGTTTATTCTACAGTTTGTCTTTTGTAGATTTTTTCCTCAAAATTATTTAGCAGAATGAGAAGTGAAGTTATACTTGTGTTGCGGTTGTATTTGAATGTATTTTGTCGTTTTAGGATGTAGGTGTATAATGTAGTTTGTCATTTAAAGATTATTTTTTCCTACAAAGTTATTTAACAACAGTGAAAAGGGAAGTTCTACTTGTGTTGTGGTTGCATTTGGTGGTAATTTGTAGCTGTAGAATTTGGGGCACGGATGGAGATTGTAGGTATGTTGTATATTAAGTCTTGTAGATTATTTTTCTTCAAAACAACTTGACAACATTGAAAAAAACTTAAGCAAATTAAGGATACAGTCGACTCTATAATATATATATATATATATATATATATAATATATACTATATTATATATGATGTATCTCACAATACGAATAAAACTAGGTATTTTATTAAACAAAATAAAAAATCATGATTTTACCCGTAAGAAACTGACGTAAAATCGAAGAAATTATCGACAAAAATAACCTCACAAAATGCCCCTTCCTAATTGCTTATCCGCCGGACTTTGGAGACCGAGGGGAGAAGGGGATTATGGGAACAGTATACATGTAAACAAACCGGTTGCCATGGCAACGCCTCGCGTCCTCCCATGAGTCAGTTTCTCTCTTTCTATCTCTCTCTCTCTCGAGTTGTAATCGAGGATAAATCATACGCCTCTCTCTCTCTCTCTCTCTCTCTCTCTCTCTCTCTCTCTCTCTCTCTCAGCAATCGAGTAGAAAATCGTCTGTAATCAAATTATGGATTTCTGGACGGGAATGGTTTAGTCATTATGGATGCGTGTTGTATCCGCTTCGTGTTCTGGGGGAGGGTGGGATTCTGGCATCCCCTTTGGGGATACTGGTACCCCCCTTGTATCCCACTGGCGGATACTGGTATTCCCTGGGGATACTGGTACTGGAACTCCTGGTATCACCTGAGGGATTCTGGCACTTTTGGTAACTAGCACGCTTGTTATTCCCCTGAGGGGATACTGGTATTCCCTGGGAGATGCTGGTTTTCCTGGTGTTCCTCTGGGACATACTGGCATCCCCGGTATCCCCTGAGGGCTACTGGTAGGCCTGGTATCCCCTGGAGATACTGCCCCCTGGTTTCCCATGGTATCGCCTTTTCTCCCCTAGTAGCCGTATGGTACCCCCCCGCCCCCGCCCCCCCCGCCAACCCACAACCTAGGCTTCCCGATTTCAATCCCACGATGGTGCTTCATGTCCCTGTGACGCTGTCGTATTCTTGGTCAGTGACCCTCGGCGTTTGTGACGCCAGGCAGCCAGCCAGTTACTATGGCGGCCCGATCAATGACTCTACTATGAGGTTCCGTAGTAGCTGAAAGGTTACGCGAGAGAGAGAGAGAGAGAGAGAGAGAGAGAGAGAGAGGAGAGAGAGCGAGAGCCTTTGTTCTCATGGCAGAGTCATTGTTCCTTGCTGGCTGTCTGTCTGTTTCTCTCTCTCTCTCTCTCTCTCTCTCTCTCTTTACATTTTCATATCTACTTATTAGACAATCGTGATCATACATCGTATTTCTCTCTCTCTCTCTCTCTCTCTCTCTCTCTCTCTCTCTTCTCTTTACATTTTTATTTATATATTCATTCGTATAAGACAGTCATGATCTTACATAAATTATATACATCAATACACCCTATACTCTCTCTCTCTCTCTCTCTCTCTCTCTCTCTCTCTCTCTCTCTCTCTCTCTCTCTCTCTCTCTCAATAATTACTGATCTCTCCCTGCCATGAGCATTGCTAATTATTCAATGAATGGAAAGTACCGCGCATGCGTCAGTCAATAATTATGAATTATGCAGATGCAAACAGTGATTGAGAGAGAGAGAGAGAGAGAGAGAGAGAGAGAGAGAGAGAGAAAGAATTATTAGGTCAGGTTAAAGGGAAAACTTGAGAAGGTATTGTAGGTCAGAGTGTGTTTACATAGCATTGTTTTTATGTAAACACCGAGTTTTTTTTTTTTTTTTTTTTTTTTTTTTTTTGTAAACTCAGGATAAGATAGTGAGTTTTTCAAAATGGTTCTTCTTTGGATGCATCCATTTCGTGAGTTTTTGTGTGTGTTTTATAATCGCAAGGCAGGTGAATGGTGAGTTTTTCCAAACGGTTCTTATCGAATGTATCGATTTGGTGAGTATTTATAAAACTGTAGCGAGTATTGTTACCTCACTGAAAGAATTAGTCTACCTGTAGCTAATGAGTTTTGACAACTCACCTTCAGAGAAGTGTGAGTTTTTGTGATTTGTTTATTTGTGAGTTTTTGTTTCGATAATGAGTTTTAAAAGGTCACTATAAACGAAGAGTTTTTTTTTAATGTACTTATTGCGAGTTTTGGTAGTGATTCTCCTGTGAAATACTGAATTAAGTGAGATTTTAAAACAATGAAGTGTGAGTTTTTGTATATCATTCTACCTGTGAGTTTTCGTTTCGACAATGAGTTTTCTAAAAAGTCACAATAATGAAGAGTTTTCAGTGTACTTACTACAGTGAGTTTTGCTAATGTTTTTATGTGAATTTCCGAGTTTGGTGAGTTTTAAAACTCTCGGGAACCTGAGAAATACTCATATGAATGAAAGTGGAATATAATTAAAAGAATGTGAGAGAAATAATAAAAACAAAAATAATCGAACATAAAATAACAAAAACATAAAAATAATAAAAATACTAATAAAAAAGAATATAATGAAAAAAATTAAAACACACGCAGGACAAATTATGAAGACATTGGGAGGGTGTTCGTTTGGTACAACATAAATCTACATCTGTATTTTGTAGGTTTGGTGAATTTCAACGTGGAACAAGTACGTATTATTGAAAAATAAATAAAAGTTTTATATTTATGTATTTATGTAATTGTACGTGAACTAGCATGTTATTGTGTATTGCTTGTCTTGTCTTGTTTTTATTGTTTATCTGAATTTTTTATTGTGTTTATCTAACCAAGAGCAATTCTACACAGTTCCATCCTCAGTTTAAAAACTAAAATGAAGAAAAATACATTTCTACATTGTATACATGTAAACAATTAGGTAATTGTGCCTTACCATTGCTTAGATTGTTTATATTTTTCATATTGTTTATCCAAACATGAAGTCTTCTACATGGTTTTATCCCAAATTAAACAACTGAAATAAATAAATTTTTATATTTACATAATTATATATATGTAAACAATTAGGTAATTGTGCCTTACCATTGCTTAGAATGTTTATATTTTTCATATTGTTTATCTAAACAAGAAGTCTTCTACAAAGTTTTATCCCAAATTAAACAACTGAAATAAATAATTTTTTTATATTTACATAATTATAAGTAAACAATTAGGTAATTGTGCCTTACCATTGCTTAGATTGTTTATATTTTTCATATTGTTTATCCAAACATGGAGTTTTCTACATGGTTTTATCCCAAATTAAACAACTGAAATAAATAAATTTTTATATTTACATAATTATATATATGTAAACAATTAGGTAATTGTGTCTTACCATTGTTTAAATTGTTTATATTGTTTAAATTGTTTATCTAAACAAGAAGTCTTCTCACAGTTACATCCCAAATTAAACAACTGAAATAGATAAGTTTGTTATATTTACACAATTATATATGTAAACAATTAGATACTTGTGACTAAGCCTTGTGTAAATCATTTACCTAAACAAGAAGTCTTCTACACAGTTTCATCTCAAAATAAATAATTGAAACTAATAAACTGATTATATTTATACATTAGTATATTTGTAAACAATTAGGTTAGTGAGTCTTACCATTGTTTTCATGGTTTATCTAAATTGTTTATTTTGTTTATCTAACAAAGAATTCATCAGACTGTTTCATCCAAAATTAAAAATTGTTATAAGAATGCTATCTTCAAGTATATATTTGTTTAAATTGTTTTTATTGTTTAAATTGTTTATCCAAACAAGAAAAAATCTCTCTCTCTCTCTCTCTCTCTCTCTCTCTCTCTCTCTCTCTCTCTCTCTCTCTCATATCCCAAAAATAATTTCCTGAAATGAAGCCAAAAATTAACCCAGTAAATTCTATTTAAGATCCGTAAGTCTCAGTAATTACTTCAGTAATTGCTCCAATTACTTGCCCAAAGTAATTGGAGGTCGAGGGCAAGGCCTCTCTCTCTCTCTCTCTCTCTCTCTCTCTCTCTCTCTCTCTCTCTCTCTCTCTCTCTCTCTCTGCGTTAATTTATTGATACTTGTGGTTTTTATTCAATCAGAGGTTGGTTTTGATTTTAAAGGTCAGGGTATATGAGAAAGAGAGAGAGAGAGAAAGAGAGAGAGAGAGAGAGAGAGAGAAAGAGAGAGAGAGAGAGAGAGAGAGAGATTGATCGTGAGTTATCTGGCGTCACAACTAAGAGAGAGAGAGCTCTGCCTCGTGAATTATAAAGGTGATCAGACCAACATCCCCTAACCTCCAGCTGGGGGTCAAAGGTCAAAGGTCACGCCGGCGAAATGAGCAGGTCCCTTCCTTGCTCCTGAATCTCACAGGGACAGAGATGATGAGAATGGGAGCTCTCTCTCTCTCTCTCTCTCTCTCTCTCTCTCTCTCTCTCTCTCTCTCTCTCATTTTGTTTGTATAAAAAAATTCTCTATATAAGTAAAACCAAAGTGAAAAAATTATCTCTCTCTCTCTCTCTCTCTCTCTCTCTCTCTCTCTCTCTCTCTCTCTCTCTCTCTCTCTCTCTCTCTCTCTCGTATTATTTATTTAAAAAAATTTCTCTAGATACGTAAAAGCAAAATTAAAATCTCTCTCTCTCTCTCTCTCTCATATTGTTTGCATAACAAAATTTCTCTTCGTAAAATCAAAATGAAAAAATTCTCTCTCTCTCTCTCTCTCTCTCTCTCTCTCTCTCTCTCTCTCTCTCTCTCTCTCTCATTTTGTTTGTATAAAAAACTTCTCTATGTACATAAAATCAAAATGAAAAAATTATTCTCTCTCTCTCTCTCTCTCTCTCTCTCTCTCTCTCTCTCTCTCTCGGGAAGCCAATATGAATTCATTAGCTTAATGAATTCGATATTTTTCTCTCTGTTTCTTTTCACAGTTTTTCATATCGTATTTTTTTTCTTTTGCGAAAAACTTTTAATTGAATTTCTCATTTTAACATTTTTGTTAAACTTTCTTCATGTATTTTTACGTTATTTCATATATATCTATTTTTATCAATTCATTTTTAAAGTAGATGTACTTTTATTATGGATTTTTTAATTCTTGATAAAATTGCTAAATTTCATTTCACTTTTTAAGCAATAACAATATTTTTTAATCATTCTATTGTAGTGGATTTATCTTCTGAATTCTTATATTATTAAAAATTCCCAATATAAATTGAAATTATATATATATAATATATATATATGTATTATATTCATATATTTATGTATATATATATATATATATATATATATATATATATATATATTTATACATATATATCTATAATATATATATATATGTGTGTGTGTGTGTGTGTGTGTGTGTATGTATGTATAATTTACCTTTTTGTATTTCACATTAAAACATCAAATACTCTTATGAATTATACACAAACATACACCTTCGCATTATCATAACATCCACAAAATCATGTAAAAATTCCAAAAATTCCAAAACTATTTTAATATATCATTTTGCATTGACTGTGGAATTACCCCCTTCCTAATTGAAACAATTTTTCTAATTTCCCACCCCCTTACCTCCTACCCCTCCTCCTCCTCCTCCTCCTCTTACCATCAGACCCCCCTTCCCCAACCCCTAATCCCTCACCCCTTAAGGGGGGCTTAGTCAAGGGGGGGCTGGAGAGGGAGTAGGTTTGTTTCAATAGCCAATATCTCAGTATGAAAACATAGTCAGAAATCCCATTTGCTTAATTGAATCATTAGGTCCAGATCCTTGTTTTTTGGGTGGGGGGGGGGGGGGCGGGGGTGGGTGGGTTAGGGGTGCCTGAGGTCGAGAGAGGGGGGGAGGTTTGCAATAAGGGTTAGGGGGGCAAGGGGGCGGGATATAGGGTGGGGGGGGGGAGGGATGGGCGGAAATAAAGGGAGAGGAATCCTTAAAAAACGTGCTTGGTTGAGTAGGGTAGGTTATGTGTTTAAAGAAGTGATAATATTGAAAGGGGGGGGGACAATATGTGGGAGAGGGTTTGAGAGGGGTGAGAAGGGGTGGGAATGAGTGTAGGGGGCCCAAGGGATAAAGGGAGGGGGGATAGGAAGCAGGAAATTTAAGGGAGGTAAGCCCTAAGAAACATATTTTTGAGGGAATGATAGTTAGGTTAGGTTAGGTTGGGTTAGGTTAGGTTAGGTTAGGTTATTTTTTGGAGGTGGTCGGGGAGGGAAGTGTAGGAATTGATGGTAGGGGGGTCAAGGAATATAGGTAGGGGTTGAAGAAGGGGGAAATAAAGGAAGGGGTAGAGCAAGGAGGAATTATAGGTAGGCGGAGCCTTAGAAACATATTTTGGTCGACGTAGCTTACCTTAGGTTAGGTTAGGTTGTGTTTGAGTTAGGTTAGGTTAAGGTTTTGGGATGTTGGGGGGCGGAAGGATAAGCGAGTGGGAATTAATGGTAGGGGGCCATGGCACATAGGGAGGGGTTGAGGAAGGGGTAAATATAGGAAGGGGGAGAGGAATGGTTAAATATAGTGATGGAGACCTTGAGAAACCTGATTTTGGTGATGCTAGTTAGGTTAGGTTAGGTTAGGTTGTGTTTGGCAGCTATTAGTGGATGGGAATTAATGGTAGGGGTGCCATGGAAGGCAGGGAGGGGATGAAGGAAGGGGAATAAAGGAAGGGTGTAATAAAGGTAGGGAACCCTTACAAACATATTATGGGTGACGATGGTTAAGGTCAAGTTAGGTTAAGTGAGGTGGTTTTTGGCCTACGGGAGGGCTGATAAGGGAGTGGGAAACAATATAGGGGGCCACTGAATATAGGAATGGGGAAATAAAGGAAGGGGCTAAATCCGTCCCATCTAATGTACAGACATCAGTTCCACCCTCTTAATTAAAATTTGAATCGTATGGGTTACATGATATTCTGTTTTATACGTAAGTATATATCTCTATATTTAAAGGGGCGTCGGTTGGTCCTAAATTGAACTTCGGATTTTCGGTGGTCCTAATCAACTTCCGATTTGTGTGTCTGTGTGTTTGTTTTCTTTGTTTGTTGAGGTAATTTTGTCCTTTGTTTACTTAATTATTTTTTGTTTGTGATTGAATAGCTAAATGTATGCACATAATAATATGAGAGAGAGAGAGAGAGAGAGATGATTTCCTTTGATTGTAAGTTATTATATATATTTGATATATATATATATAATATATATATATATATATATATATATATCTATATATATATATATATTATATATATATATTATATATATATATATATATTTAGTTTCTTTTAGAGCCAGGATCGGCTAGGAAGCTGAAATACGTACTCTCTCTCTCTCTCTTCTCTCTCTCTCTCTCTCTCTCTCTCTCTCTCTCTCCCTTAAACCCTGTGTATTTGTGTATGTGTATTCAAGCGTATACAGAAAAGTATATTTGAGAATATTTTGATAAACAAATCAATCCATCTTTTCGTTCCTAAGTAGAGCCTCTCTCTCTCTCTCTCTCTCTCTCTCTCTCCTCTCTCTCTCTCTCTCTCTCTCTCTCTCTGTGCGCTATTCCCTTCCTTAAAGCCTTACGGCGTCTGTGTGTCTGTATGTACGCGTCCATGCGCGCTCGCGTGCCCGCCTGAGAGAGAGAGAGAGCTGGGTCAGGTCCCAAAGGGCACCTGCGGAGCTTCTATACATTTCCCTCAACTAAGTTCGACGTCAGACATCTGCCAGATGTTGTTGCTCTCATAGCTTGCTTGTTGTTGTTGTTCGTGTTGCTCTTCGTTGTTTTCTTCCGTCGTCTCTGCTTTGTTGTTTTTCGTCTGTCTATCGAGTGTGTTATTGGTTTTTGTCCCGTTGTTTTATCACATGTACCTGTTGAGTTTTATGGCTGATCTTGTTCTTGGTTATGATATTGACATTGTTGTTTTTCCCATTCGTTGTTGCTATGCTGTTCTGCTCCTAAGCTTTCGCCAGCTAATGCAGGTTTTCCATAATATCAATGATTTGATTATAAATATATACGTATTTAAATTTGTATTTATATATTGTATTTTATATATATTCATATGATATATGTTATATATATATATATATATATATATATATATATATATATATATATAGAGAGAGAGAGAGAGAGAGAGAGAGCAGAGAGAGAGAGAATCTTTTCAAGCCTTCTCCTCTGACTCATAATCATCTTGATCAATAAACATACAAATAATCTTTAAACTTTTACCCAGTTACTCAGCATACCTAAAAACAAACCCTCTCTCCTCTCTCTCTCTCTCTCTCTCTCTCTCTCTCTACTCTCTATCAATCTGAATGGAGGTCCCAATTGGGGGTGGGCCATATGGCCGAATTTGAAAGTGGAATTGTAACCGCGTCCCTATTCAGGGTGACCCTTGTCGCCAGCTCGCCCCCTGAATAAAGATTATGGGCGGTTTGAGTTGAGAGAGAGAGAGAGAGAGAGTTTTAAAAAAAAAACAGACTTCGTAGGAACATTATAGTTATGGAGATGCACTTTCTAATTCCTCCACTTGTTTCCTCTGTTCCTTCCCTTTCTTAGTTTCCTTTCTCATACTTTGTTTCCCTTATTATTTCCCTCCATTCTTCCCCCTCCCCCTCCCCCTCCCCCCCCTTCCCCATGCCCCTTCTCTCTCCCCAATTCTCATTCTTGCCTCTTTCGTACCAGGGGGACACGCCAATCAATTACACATTCTAACGACACCCCATTCTTACTATTAACTCATTCGTCCCATTCTAACTCATTCTAACTCATTCTTCTCGTATTTTTTGGTTTGCCTCACTCTGACTAACTCATTCTAGCCCGTTCTTCCCATATTTATTGGTTCTCTTCCTACTTCCTTCCTATTATTCTCCATTTCTCCTTGAGGGAGTCTTTACAGAGCTGGTCTTTTAATCCCTTCGTCCTGAGAAAAGCAGAAAGTGAATTCCTTTTAGTGTTTGCTGGGGGCGGGGGGCGTGGTTAATGTTGTCAGCAACGAGACACGGCGGTGAGGAGGAGGAAGTCTCTCTCTCTCTCTCTCTCTCTCTCTCTCTCTCTCTCTCTCTTTGCTAAAACTGTTTGTTACTAAAGAGCTCTCGCCCTGCTAAAACATCTTGCTTTTGCAAAAGGAGAGAGAGAGAGAGAGAGAGAGAGAGAGAGAGAGAGAGAGAGAGAGAGAATCTTGTTTTTGCTTCTAAAGAGCTCTCTCTCTCTCTCTCTCTCTCTCTCTCTCTCTCTCGCAAAAGAAAGAGAGAGACAGAGAATCTTGTTTTTGCTTCTCTCTCTCTCTCTCTCTCTCTCTCTCTCTCAACACTTGAAAAAAAATAAACTGATGTCTAAACTCGTCCCATTTGTAATACCACGCCAAGATTAAAAGCAATTTCCACTTGAGAGTAATTTAAATTTCGTTCCCTCTCTTACCGGGAGCAGGTACGTATAAAGTACGTGCACCGTTCGTACCCTGATTGATACGCGTCTGGAAATCGTTCCTCCCTTGTTCGGGTTTTGTCTGGTTTAGGTGTAGTCAAGAATCTCTCTCTCTGCCTTCTTCTCCTCCCCTCTCTTTCTCTTCGCTCACTCCCTCTCGGTACTCTCAAATCCTCTCTCTCTCTCCATCCCTCTCTCTCTCTGTTCCTTTTTATTTTTATTATTACTTACTTTATAGAAATATCTATTCAATTGTGTTTGCAGCTAGAAATCTCTCTCTCTCTCTCTCTCTCTCTCGCTCTCTCTCTCTCTCTTGTTCCTTATTATTATTATTATTTCATAAAATATCTATCATTGTGTTTAGCTGAAATCTCTCTCTCTCTCTCTCTCTCTGTTCTTATTATTATTACTTTATATAAAATATCTATTCAATTGTGTTTTAGCTAGAAATCTACTCTCTCTCTCTAAACTCTCCTCTCTTCTCGCTGTTCATTATTATTTTTTATTATTATTATTATTATTATTATTATTAATTATTATTATTATATATAAAATATCAAATCAATTGTGTTGTAGCTAGAAATCTCTCTCTCTCTCTCTCTCTGTAGTAGCCATCTTGCTTGGTGAGAACGTACCCGCGTGAAGTCAGATTAATCAACAGATATCACAGTTTAACATACGACTAGAATTTGAGAAATATCTAGAAGTGTTCGTGAAATAATCGGTGATAAGATTAGTGTGAAAATAGTAGGATAAAGCGTCTTCTAAGTTTAGTTTATTTTCAAGTGTAATACTATAAATCAGAACAAGATGGCAGTAAGTTCCAACTGCGGGAAGAGGTGGCGTAATTTGGCGTGTTTAGCAAGATTCGCAATACGATGAGGTAGCAGGAAGGGAACTGGCATTTCTCATCTATGAAATCAGCAACAGTCCTAACCAAAAAAGATACAAAAGCATTCATAGATATATTAGAAGGATATATCCTTCAAACTGGAACAAATCTAACGAAAACAATCTTGAAAATAATTGAAGAAGTTCCAAATAAAATCCAAGTGGTCAAGAGACTCATAAAGAAAATATACATAAACCAACATATTCCGACAAAGAAAATGAATAAGGTGAATCTTGTGAATATCCTAATTGATGCAATAGGAAAAAGAATGCCAAAAGCATGCAAACTGTGTAAGGTTTGGTATAGCATAGTCAATCCACAAAACCTAATCAGAAAATGTGCTGCATGCAACATTCCGACCCATCCACAGTGTGCTGAGGTTAATACAAGATTTGAGAAAAGATACAAGAATTTTTTAATTTTTTGTTCAACATGTCTATCATGGATAGACAATGTTATTAAATCAAGATTGAATGTACAAATAGTTGAGGATGAAGAAGAAGATGGAAGAGAAGAAGAAGAAGAAGAAGAAAAAGAAGAAGAGGAAAACGGAAGAGAAGTAAACAAAAATGAAATGACAGAAAAAAATAAGGAAAACAAAGAACAAGATAAAAGTATGGATGCAGAGATACTCATTGATACTACATATGAGGCAATAAAGCAGCATACCTACGAAGAAATAAATTACGATATGACAACAGAAAAGCAAATCCCGAAGAGCTCTACCCAGATCTACACAATGACGGGAAAAGAGGAAAAAATAGACAAGAAAGACAAAATCTGCAACCTTTTGAAAAGAGGGAATTGCAGATTTGGAGAAGATGTTACTACAAACATCCTAATATATGTCAAACTATGAAATATATGGTAAATGTGCATACTTAGATGGATATGGGGATGATTGCAGAGATCTGCATCCAAAAATATGTAAAAACCTAAAAGAAGGAAAAAGGATGTAAGTTCGACAAAAAATGCAAATATATGCACCCTGTAGCCATGAATCATAATCAAATAAATAACCAACCAAGTAATAAAATCCAAAATAAGAAAGAAACAAATAAAGAGAGAAATCAAGAATATCAGGTAAAAGAGAAAGCAAACAAAACCACCAATGAGATATGCAGAGGTGTCAGCAAAAAAATTTCAAAGCATCAGCTCCGAAATTCTACTCAAGAGATAATAACTGTATTTATTATGCAAGAGGTATTGCAGAAACGGAGAAAAATTGCAGATTCAGACACAAAATGAATAATTATGATGAAGGAAGATCAAATATTATGGAAAAGTTGGATTTTTTAATGTCAGAATTTCTGGAAATGAAAAAAAGAACAACATACCAGAACAGGAAAGAGACATGGAAAATCCTTATTACTACCATTATTAAATGAAGGAGAAAACACGCAAAACCATCATAGTGATGAATGCGCAGGGTTTAGTTACGAGTAACTCAAAAAGAAAAAATAGAGTACTTAGAAGAACTAACCCAAAATGAAAAGAAAATAGATATAATGAATATAAGTGAAACCTGGTATTCCCAAGAGAATGGGAATGATGATCAAATAAAAGGGTTCCAAACTTATAGATCAGATAGAAAAAAAAAATAGGAATCAAGGGGGAACCGCAATATATGGGAAAGACAAAAAACAAGGCAAAAAATATATGAGAAATATAGTAATTCAAAAATGTGAACTAATAGCGGTAGAATTTGAATCTGAAAAATTGATGAACATAGAATAATATAGACCTCCTATACTAAAGAGTTGACTTAATAATTGAAAAATTGGATGATATATGTAGAAATCACAAGGACTGGACTATTCTCCTATCTTGGTGACTTCAACTTTCCTTTCGTACAATGGAAAGAACGAATAGGAGATTGTGGTTGTACTTATACATATAAAAAAGAGAGTAATAGTAGTGCAGAAGATAAGAGGCAATTTGAAAAGCTATTAGATATGCTACTAGAATACAACATTCAACAAATAAATCACCTGCCAAACAAGAAAGGAAAATACTTTAGACCTAGTATTTGTGAACGAGATGAATTATGTTAAAGAAAATAATAGTTTATAATGCGAGTATTTCAGACCATAATGTCATAGAATTAACAGTTTCATTCCAAAGCAAGTGAAAATAGAGATAAGCAAGAAATGAAAAAGTGGGAAGGATATGGAAATACAACTTCTACAGTAAAAATATAAAATGGTCAGAAATTAATGAAGAATTAAACAAAGATTGGGATAACATTTTCGTAAGTGATGACATAAGGGTAAATACGGAGATATTATATAAAATATTGGAGAAATAGTGGAAAAAATATATACCGAAGAAGAAAAGTAAACATCATTCAATGCATACCAAGAGACAGAAGGATCTTGTTCCAGAAAAATCAGAAAGTGGAAAAAAGGTCTTGCAAAAGAAAAAAATGCATGGAAAGTATAGAACTAAAAAGTAAGATAGAAAATGCAGAACAAAAGATTATACAATCAAAAGAAAATGAAAAAACGGGACTTGGAAGAAAAAACCCTATTAAATATCAAGAAAACAAAACCCAAAACTATTATACTCATATGCGAAGAAGATGAATAAAAGAAGAATAGAAATAGGCCCTCTGAGAATTGAAGGGAGATTAACGAATGAAAAAAAAGGAAATTTGCAACATACTGGCCAGAACGATATAAGAGAGAATTCACACCCCTAGAATAGATAATGAAGATAATGATATAGAAGTAAGGGAAGAAAATAGTGAATATTTAGCTGACATAGAAATTAATGAAGCTGATATTGTGCATGGCAATTAATGAAATTAAAAATGGAGCTGCTGCAGGGCCGGATGGAGTCCCTGCTATTTTGTTAAAGAAAGTAGTTCATTCTATCGCAAAGCCACTTGCAATATTATTAAGACAAAGTGTAGATACAGGCAAGATTTATGATGAGCACAAATTAGCATATATCACCCCTACTTTCAAAAGTGGAACAAGACTAGAGGCAAGTAATTATAGGCCTGTGAGTCTAACATCACATATTATGAAAGTGTATGAAAGGGTAATGAAGAAAAATATTATGAAACATTTAATAAAAAATAATTTGTTTAATATAGGACAACACGGTTTCGTACCCGGAAAAAGTACACAAACCCAATGTTAGTCCACCGTGAGAACATATTCAAAAATATGAAAAGCGGAAATGAAACAGATGTGGTTTATCTAGACTTTGCAAAAGCTTTTGACAAAGTAGACCATAATATATTAGCAAAGAAAATTAGAAAAACACAATATCGTAGATAAAGTAGGAGATGGTTAAAGAATTTTTACACAACAGAAAACAGATAGTTATTGCAAACGATGAGAAATCGGATGAAACCAAGGTAATATCCGGTGTGCCACAAGGTACGGTGCTAGCTGCAATATTGTTGTTATTATGATTGAAGACATAGACAGTAATGTTAAGGATTCGGTAGTGAGTAGTTTCGCTGATGACACAAGATAAGTAGAGAAATTACTTTGTGATGAAGATAGGAAACGCTCTACAAGAGACCTTAACAAAGTATATGATTGGGCAGAGTAGGTAATAGGATGGTATTTAACTCTGATAAATTTGAATCAATAAATTATGGAGACAGAGAAGGAAAGCTATATGCATATAGGGGACCACCTAATAATGAGACAATCACAAATAAGGAAGCAGTTAAAGACCTTGGTGTATGATCGAATAGGAACATGTTATGCAATGATCAAATAGCAACTTTGTTGGCAAAATGTAAAGCAAAAAGTGGGAATGTTGTTACGGCACTTCAAAAACAAGAAAAGCTGAACACATGATTATGCTTTATAAAACATATGTTCGTAGTCACTTGAATATTGCAATATGATATGGTACCCACACTATCAAAAGGATATTGCACAAATAGAGAGTGTACAAAGGTCCTTTACAGCTAGAATAGAAGAAGTTAAAGACCTTGACTACTGGGAAAGACTACAATTCTTAAAATTATATAGTCTAGAAAGGAGAAGAGAACGCTACATGATAATTCAGGCATGGAAACAGATAGAAGGAATAGCAGAAAATATCATGGAACTAAAAATATCAGAAAGAGCAAGCAGAGGTAGATTAATAGTGCCCAAAACTATACCAGAAAAAATAAGGAAAGCACACAGGACATTAATCCACTACGCCACCAGCATCGATAATGCAGCAGTCTATTCAATGCGTTGCCAGCTCATCTGAGGATATATCAGGAGTGAGCATAGATGTGTTTAAGAATAAGCTCGACAAATATCTAAACTGCATCCCAGACCATCCAAGATTGGAAGATGCAAAATATACCGGAAGATGTACTAGCAACTCTCTGGTAGACATTAGAGGTGCCTCACACTGAGGGACCTGGGGCAACCCGAACAAGATGTAAGGCTGTAAGGTACAGGTCTCTATCTCTCTCTCTCTCTCTCTCTCTCTCTCTCTCTCCTGCCCTTAAAATACCAATTTTTCAAATTACCAATTTTTCCCAAAAATAAAACTTCCTCTAAAACCACGTATAATTAAATAGCAAAACTCAAGATTCATCTGTTAATTGTATCTCCTATCAGCCCTCCTATATATGAACCTAAATAATCTTCCTATATAATCTCCTGACATTTATAACCATTTGTTATTAATAAAATAATATTTTATTTCTTATTACAGGTGAGTCATGGAGAAGGTAGAATTGGACAGACTTCTCTCAGGTAAAGTGACGCCAAGGAGATAGGCTCTGAGAATACTTCTTATAATGTTATCCGATAGTTTTGGCTTGGATTGATGAGGGTGGCCTCTCTCTCTCTCTCTCTCTCTCTCTCTCTCTCTCTCTCTCTCCTCTCTCTCTCTCATCTAGTAATATGTAATTAAAAATGTTGTGTGTGATTTGTATTGTCATTCTCTCTCTCTCTCGTCTCTCTCTCTCTCTCTCTCTCTCTCTCAAAAAATGATATGAATTAAACATGTAATGTTTAATTGTATTCTCTCTCTCTCTCTCTCTCTCTCTCTAGTAATATCTAATTACAAAGTAGCGTTTAATTGTATTCTCTCTCTCTCTCTCTCTCTCTCTCTCTCTCTCTCTCTCTCTCTCTCTCTCGTCATATGTAATTAACAATGTAGTGAATAATTGTATTCTCTCTCTCTCTCTTCTCTCTCTAGTGATATGTAATTAACAATGTTGTGAATCATTTTATTTTCTCTCTCTCTCTCTCTCTCTCTCTCTCTCTCTCTCTCTCTCTCTCTCTCTCTAAGAGAAACATTTAAAATACTGAAAGGCATAACAAAAGTAGAGAGTAACCTATTTACATTAAACGAAACACTGACAAGAAATAATGGATGGAAACTAGAACTGAAGAGATACAACACATTCCACTGTGGGAACTTCTTCACATACAAGATATGTGACACGTGGAATAAACTGCCACCTGAAGTTGTCAACAGCAACAGTGTGGAAGTTAGGATGGAATGACAAGTCTTTGAGACATCCTAATCCTTTTAAAACTCTCTCTCTCTCTCTCTCTCTCTCTCTCTCTCTCTCTCTCTCTCTCAATGATATCGTAATTAAAATGTAGTGTTTAACTTTTCATTCTCTCTCTCTCTCTCTCTCACTCTCTCTCTCTCTCTCTCTCTCTCTCTCTCTCTCGTAATATCTAATTAAAAACTAGTTTTTAATTGCAATTCTTCGCTCTCTCTCTCTCTCGTTATATCTAATAAGATTGTATTTAATTGCATCTCTCTCTCTCTCTCTCTCTCTCTCTCTCTGTTGTAGTAACATATCAAAAGTGTGGTACAATTATAACACTGTATTATCTGATATTATTCTCTCTCTCTCTCTCTCTCTCTCTCTCTCTCTCTCTCTCTCTCTCTCAGCAGCAGCAGTAGCAAAGAGAGAGAGAGAGAGAGAGAGAGAGAGAGAGAGAAAGCTGCGGACTGACACAGTGCCTTTAAAAACTTACTTATTCATTTGATGGCATCAAAGCGTCTGAATTTTTCCTTCTCTGTTCAAAGGTCGAAAAAGAATTATGTCTAAGTTTAACAGCTAAGAAGAATTACATTTTTTTTTTTTTTGCGTCTGGGGAAAGTGATGGGATTACATTTTTGACCGATGGGAGGGAAGGCTTATATTTCTGTGCAAGGGCAGAGTGAGGGATTATGTTTTTGTTCAGTGGAAGAACGGAGAATTACATTCGTCTTCAACAAAAGAGGAAGTGAAGAATTACATTTTATTGCATTTCAGGGAAAAGTGAAGGGTTACATTTGTGTGTAGTGATTAAAGTTAATAAATACATATATATTATCAGATGGAAGAGTGAAGAATTACGTTTCCATATTAAGAAAGAAATGGAGAATTACATTTCCATATTGAGAAAAAATAGAGAATTGCATTTCCATATTAAGAAAAAACAAAGAATTACGTTTCCATATTAAGAAAAATGGAGAATTACGTTTCCATATAAAAAAACGAGATTTACATTTTCATATCAATGAAAAATTGGAGAATTACATTTTTATCCACGATGAAAGTGGAATATTATTTCTAGAAGGTAAGGGAAAGTGAAGGATTACATTTTTGTCTGATGGGAGAGGGAGAGATTATATTTTCGTTTCCTGGGAGAGGTAAAAATTACATTTTAATCAAAAGAGAAATTGCAGAATTATATTTCTTCTCAAGTGAAACTGAAGGATTACATTTGTGTCTAATAAATGAATAATTATTTTTATTTCATGGGCTGGTGTAGAATTGCATTCTTTTTCATCAGTGAAAAGTGAAGAATTACATTTCTGTCCAAAAGACAAATGGAAAATTATATTTAGACCTTAAGTGAAAGCATGGATTACATTTTTATCTGAAAAGTAAAAGTGAACGATTACTTTTCAATATAAAGTTAGTGAAGAATGACACAATTTTCGCCTAATAGAAAAAACAAAGAATTATATTTTAATCCTATGAGAAAATAATGAATACATTTTGATCAAATGAACATGTTAATAATTACGTTTTATTCTGACGTGAAAGTGAAGAAATTCCATTTGTATCTTATGAAAAATTAAGGATTAACATTTATCTTGCTAAAGAGGAGTATAATATTAGATATAATATTACACCAATTGTTGCGCATTTCAAAAGACTTTATATTTCACAGTTACTTGACAAAGAAACGAATATTTGATTAAATAAGTAAATAAATCATGGCATAAATTAGTGAATAGATAAATGAATATTTAAATAAATTCATAAATAAACTTAGGAATAATTTATATATTAAAAAAAATTTTTTTTAGAAAATATCTGATTTTCAGTTATGCAGAAATGAGAGTCCTATTTCATCACATACATAAATAAATCATAAAAAAATAAGTGAATAAATTAAGTAACATATAAATAAAATAACAGATTAACTCAGGAATAAATCACACATTTTATTATTTCTTTTTTGGCAAACGTTTGATTAAGTTCAGAGAGATTCTGGTTTCCTGGGTTTAATTTGTGGGTCCCAAGTTTTTTTTTTTTTTTTTTTTTTTTTGGGGGGGTTGGTTTTTTTTTTTTTTTTTTTTTTTATTGGAAATGGGCCCTGTGGCGTCCCATAAATTGTAGCCCTTCGAGGTCTTACCTCTCTTCTCTCTCTCCTCTTCTCTCTCTCTCTCTCTCTGGTGGGAATTTACTGTGAGTGTTCGTATGGAGTGGGATTACTTCAATATTGTGAATCTTTCATTTTGGTTTTATATGTTTTTGTTCTCTCTCTCTCTCTCTCTCTCTCTCTAATAAACTCAGCCAGAGGTCGTAACATAGGGGCCGGCTGGAGGTTACTTAACTTAAATTAGTATTTTATTTGATTTAATTTTTTAATAATTTTTTTGGACCACATAAAAAAACCCCGCTACAATTTTGCACTTTCGTGTTATTTAAAGCCTATATTTTCTGAAGGGGGTGTTAGGGGGGGCTGGGGTTAGAGCCGGTTAACTTCCGGTCCTCTTTCCTAATATACAACCTGAAATATGTCCGCTGACCACGCCGTGTGCGACGCTCATCCAGATAGAGGGGGAATTTAATACGGTGGTATTCTGCCGTTGTTGTATATGGGCTGACCCGTATTACAATTTATTTATTTATTTATTTTGTTCATTTATAAAGAGTCTACTATATTTTGCCTTCTCCTAGTGAATTTTGTTTTTTTATTATTGTACCTACTATAAAACTTCTCTTTGTTTCATAATTATATATATATATATATATACATATATATACTATATATATATATATAGATATATATATATATATATATACATACAGTGTCATAATTAAATTTTAAAAATAAAAAGTATACTAAATTATTAGTATATTTTTTATTTTTCAAAATTAATTCTGACACTAAATACATACATACATATATATATATATATATATATATATATCTATATACTATTATATATATATATATGTATGTATGTATGTATGTATATTGTGTCACAATCAATTTTGAAAAATAGGAATACTATACTAAATATTTCAAGTTTGTATATAGGGCAATTTTTATATAGATTCAATTTTTGTCAACTTACATAATTTTTTTTTTAAGAAAATACAGAAATATATTAGTTAGGTATTTTTAATTTCTTCCATAAAAAAATTTCCAATTCAAATTTAGTTTATTTTCATTACTATAATTTTAAGTTTTTGTATCATACTCGTGTTAACCGGTATTATTAAGATATTTTAATAATAATAATAATAATAATAATAATAATAATAATAATAATAATAATAATAATAATAATAATAACACCCTCAAATAATAATAATGGTCGCTAAAATTAATACCAGTAAACAATTTTCGCCAAAATGTCCTCTGCAATTTTTACTCACATAATACGCGTACTGAACGCGATATTACAAAAGACTCCATTGCATATTAATGTACTCCCCCGTAATGAAATGTTGTAATGCCCTTTTTTCAGTAATTTTTAGCCGTCATTACACGTTCCATTTACAACCCCAGCCCAAGGTCTATAGCCCATCCCCCGACAAAAAGTATTAACCCCCGTCAGAAAAGGTCGGAAAACGAACGCTTTCGGTGGAAAGAATATTACGGAGTTCGTCGTTCGTAGCTTTGGATCTAATGGGCTGTTGTTTTTGCGAAAAATTGTCGTTTTTTGTTTGTCGCGTATTTGATGCGTTTTTACGCGAGATGTTCAGATTATTATAATATGATTTTATTCCTGAATGATTCTGCTTTTATATTATGTAATGATTTTATTGCTAGGACAAATATTTTCGGATTTTATTACAGAAAGAAACTAGATATTCAGGTTGTTCGAATGCGGACATTAATTCCCATTGTGTCATTGTTGAGTCAAACTTCAAATCTCTCTCTCTCTCTCTCTCTCTCTCTCTCTCTCTCTCTCTCTCTCTCTCTCAGCCAAAGACAACTTGAAGAAAACTTGACAATAATTTTGTATTTAAGAAGTAGGCTTTATAAAGCGAAACATCTCTCTCTCTCTCTCTCTCTCTCTCTCTCTCTCTCTCTCTCTCAGGATGATAATAGATAAAGTTCGGTTTGAGCAAAGGGAACCTGGCGATATTATAATCCTTTATCTTATCGAGAGTTTAGAACTCTCTCTCTCTCTCTCTCTCTCTCTCTCTCTCTCTCTCTCAGTTCTTTGTCTCCGTAATTGTTGGGAAAAATCTAGCTTATGCAATGAGGTTATCAAATGTGGGAACTTCTCTCTCTCTCTCTCTCTCTCTCTCTCTCTCTCTCTCTCGGCAATCTGAAATTGTGGGAAAGGTCGAGGTCATCCTGGATATGCTAACAGCTGATTGATGTCTGTCTGTCTGTCTTTTCTGTCACTTACCTATAATAAAAATAATAATAATAATAATAATAATAATAATAATAATAATAATAATAAAAGTAAAAAAGAATAATAATGAGTAAAAAATCATAATAATATTTTGTTGAAAATAATGGTCGTTTTCAACGAATTAATCTGATACAGGGTCTTTTCAATTCTCTTGATAATTTGTCCAAACTATTTTATTATATATTTTGCTTATATCTCTCTTTGATGGGTATAGATACCAAGGCCATCAAAGAGATAGAAGCAAAAATATATGATAGAGTATTTGTTGATAAAATGTTTTTGACAAACATCCTCATTTTGGCACATATGAATATTAGAGTTCTACACAACAAACCTAGTTGAGTTAAAAAAACGAATTATCAAAAGAACTGAAAAGACTGTTTATAAGATTAATTCGTTGAAAACTGTCATTATTTTCAACATAACATGTATCAAGGAAGGTCTGCTCCCTGCAAATAATAATAATAATAATAATAATAATAATAATAATAATAATAATAATAATAATAATAATAATATAACCCCAACACTGAGCTAGCAAATGAGACCAGCAGATGAACCATATTTAATGAGAACTTATTATTCTACCCGACGTCATTTCACATCCAACGTAGATTACCTTCTAATTAACAAAAAGAAAAAAAAATGTGGATTTTAATTATGACAAATTATCAAGAGTCATAATTTGTCTTCACGGTTTGCAAATGAAGAGAATTATTATTATTATTATTATTATTATTATTATTTTATTATTATTATTATTATTGATTTTTTTTTTTTTTTTTTTTTTTTTTTTTTTTTTTTGCTCTATCACAGTCCTCCAATTCGACTGGGTGGTATTTATAGTGTGGGGTTCCGGGTTGCATCCTGCCTCCTTAGGAGTCCATCACTTTCTTACTATGTGTGCCGTTTCTAGGATCACACACTTCTGCATGAGACCTGGAGCTACTTCAGCCTCTATTTTTCTAGATTCCTTTTCAGGGATCTTGGGATCGTGCCTAGTGCTCCTATGATTATGGGTACGATTTCCACTGGCATATCCCATATCCTTCTTATTTCTATTTTCAGATCTTGATACTTATCCATTTTTTCCCATTTTTTCCCTCTCTTTCTCTTCAACTCTGGTGTCCCATGGTATTGCGACATCAATGAGTGATACTTTCTTCTTGATTTTGTCAATCAACGTCACGTCTGGTCTATTTGCACGTATCACCCTATCCGTTCTGATACCATAGTCCCAGAGGATCTTTGCCTGATCGTTTTCTATCACTCCCTCAGGTTGGTGCTCGTACCACTTATTACTGCAAGGTAGCTGATGTTTCTTGCACAGGCTCCAGTGGAGGGCTTTTGCCACTGAATCATGCCTCTTTTTGTACTGGTTCTGTGCAAGTGCCGGGCATTCACTTGCTATGTGGTTTATGGTTTCATTTTTCGTATTGACTTCCTACATATGGGAGAGATGTTATTTCCGTCTATCGTACTTTGAACATATCTGGTTCTTTAGGGCCTGATCTTGTGCCGCTGTTATCATTCCTTCAGTTTCCTTCTTTAGCTCTCCCCTCTGTAGCCATTGCCAATTGTCATCGCTGGCTAGTTCTTTAGTCTGTCTCATGTATTGTCCGTGCATTGGTTTTGTTGTGCCAGTCCTCTGTTTCTCTCTGTCTTTCTCCTGTCTCTGTATATTTCTGGGTCTTCGTCTACTTTTATTAGTCCTTCTTCCCATGCACTCTTTAGCCACTCGTCTTCACTGGTTTTCAGATATTGCCCCAGTGCTCTGTTTTCAATGTTGACGCAGTCCTCTATACTTAGTAGTCCTCTCCCTCCTTCCTTTCGTGTTATGTATAGTCTGTCCGTATTTGCTCTTGGGTGTAGTGCTTTGTGTATTTGTCATTTGTTTCCTGTTTTCTGATCTATGCTGCGGAGTTCTGCCTTCGTCCATTCCACTATTCCTGCGCTGTATCTGATTACTGGCACTGCCCATGTGTTTATGGCTTTTATCATATTTCCTCCATTGAGTTTTGACTTGAGTATCGCCTTGAGTCTCTGCATATATTCTTTCCTGATCGTGTCCTTCATCTCTTGGTGTTTTATATCTCCTCCTTCCATTATTCCCAGGTAGTTGTATCCTGTCTCATCTATGTGTTTGATGTGCTCCCACCCTCTGGTAGCTTTATCCCTTCAGTTCTCGTTACTTTTGCCTTTTTGTATGTTGACTAAGGCGCATTTTTTCTATTCCAAACTCCATTCTGATGTCCCCAGATACAATCCTTACAGTCTGGATTAGGGTATCTATTTCCTTGCTGCTCTTACCATACAGCTTGATGTCGTCCATGAACATCAGATGGTTGATTTTGTTGCCTCTTTTCTTGAGTTGGTACCCGGCCATCCATCTTCTGTAGTACTTTTGTCATGGGAATCATGGCTACTACGAAGAGTAGTGGGGACAGTGAGTCGCCCTGGAAGATCCCTCTCCTGATATTAACCTCTGCTAGTCTTATTCCAGAGCTTGTAAGTATTGTATTCCAGTTGCGCATTGTATTTTTGAGGAAGATGATGGTATTTTCCTCTGCCCCATATATTTTCAGGCATTCTATTAGCCATGTGTGTGGTATCATGTCGAAGGCTTTCTTATAGTCTATCCATGCCATGCTTAGGTTGGTTTTTCCTTCTCCTACTGTTCTTCATTACCATTTTGTCTATGAGGAGCTGGTCTTTTGTGCCCCTACACTTCCTTCTGCAGCCTTTCTGTTGGTAGGGGATGGTGTTTCTCCTCTAGGTAGTTGTATAGACCTTTCACTGATGATACCTGTTAGTAACTTCCACATTATTGGTAGGCAGGTGATAGGCCTGTAGTTACTGGCTATATTTCCCTTACTCTTGTCTTTTTGTACTAAGGATGTTCTTCCTGTGGTCATCCATTTGGGTGCTTGGTGATTTGAGATACAATGCTGGAGTTGTTCTGCTATTCGTGGGTGTAGGGCCTTGAAGTTTTTGAGCCAGTATCCATGGACTTCATCGGGACCTGGGTTTTCCAGTTTGGCATTTTCTTTAGTTGGTGTCTGACTGTGTCTGTCGTGATCTCTGTGAATCTTTGTTTTATTCTCCCTGTTTCTTCTTCCTTGACTTCTGGAGCCATATTGCATGTTTGTTGTGTGATACTGGATTGCTCCATATGTTTCCCAGAGTCTCTTACTTGGTTCGGCTTCAGGAATTTCTGGTGGTTGTCTTCCCCTCTTAGTTGGCTGTTATAGTCTTTTCTGGTTGGTTCCGAATAGTTTTGTTTCTGTTGGTATCCTTATTCCTGTTCATGTACCGTTGGATCTTGTGTGCTTTGGCCTTAAGCCTCTGTTTTTACATCTTCTGATTGTGTTGTAGTCCCCTCTCTTGTACTTTGTATTTCTCGTTGAGTTCCTCCTTTGTTTTCTTGCTTCTTAGCCTTTTTTCTGCCATCTCTTTCAGTTTACTCAGTCAGATCTCATCACCATGATTTGCTTTTCCAGGCGCCTTTCCAAGGAGGTTGCTGTTTTGGTTTCGTGGGTTGGTTGTGACGGTGGTGTTGGTGTTCGAATCCCCCCATCAGTTCTGCTACTAATCTTGCTCCTGCATATGTCAAGTTTATTTGTTTCTGTGATACTGGTGGTGTGTATTAGGCCCATTATTTCATTGACCTCACTTGTTTTCCTCCCTTAATTTCTTTAATTGGTGTTGTAGGCTTTCTATGGGATCTTTGTTCTCTCTGTATCTGGCTCCATCCATTGTCTAATCTTTTCTACCCACCCATTCCGTCCTCTCTGTTACTTCGTCGGTGTTCTTCGTGTGTCGTTTTGTTTGATACTTCATCCCCTCCCTGTCGTCTTCTGTGGCATCGTCTCTCAGTTCGTCTTCGTGTAATTCGTTTGTCGTGTGACATTTCCCCCCTTTCCAGTTTCTTCTTCTCTTTCTTGTGGGGAGAGCAGTTCTTTTTCTTTATGTTCCTTACTTGATCTGCCAGCCTCTGCTCTGTTTGTGTTATCCTCTCATTCCAGATGTTTGATCATCTTCTTCTATATCCTCTCTCCGTAGGGTTGCTTCTGATGTAGCATCTCCATATTTCCTTATTTTCTTCTCTTGTCCATTTTTGCCTCTGTAGCTCCAATCTCAGGCTGTTGATTACTTTCGTTGTGGTGATCAAGTTTGCTGGATGACGACCTCCAAGTACCTGACCGTCTTCCCCTTCAATTGGGTTGAATACCTGGTTGCCGGAACGAAGCTCCTCTGTTGCCAGAGGTTCCATTTACGTCGTTGTCGTTTAGTTCCTTCATTTCTTTCCATCATTGCTGAGTTTTGCTATTTACCCATAGCTGGACCCTACCCCATCAGGGATAGGTACTCATTTACAGCTGAGTAGAACTGAGGAAATTATGGTAAAGATCCTTTCCCAAGGAATCAACGCCGAGGAGAGCGGTCACCCCATCCAACGACTGACCAGGCCCCCCAATGTTGCTTAACTTGACTTAAGTCTATTGAAGACCCAACCAAACTCATCCACGGCGCCACATTATTTTATTATTATTATTATTATTATTATTATTAGTTATTATTATTATTATTATTATTATTATTATTATTATTATTATTATTATTGTACTTCCTTAAAGTTTTTTTTTAGCAATATATATATAATATATATATATATATATATATATATATAATTATATATATATATATATATATATATAATATATATATATATATAATATATATTCTTTTCTTACAAGACATCAGTTCGAGGCAAATTGAAAACCAAAACCTCTCTCTCTCTCTCGTGCTTCTCTCGTCTCTCTCGCTCGGCTCTCTCTCTCTCTCTCTCTCTCTCCTTTCTCGTTTTAATTGATATACATAATACATATCCTTTTGTTACAGGGGCTCATCTGAGGCCAACTGGGAAACCACCCTCCACTCTCTTCTCTCTCTCTCGTCGCTCTCGTCTCTGCTCATCTCTCTCTCTCTCTCTCTCTCCTCTCCTCTCTCAGGGGCTCCATCCCTTCCATAATCAGCTTATGGACATAACAGTCTTCTACTAAAACTACTACCGGGCTGTATCGTCAATATGCTATCTACTTATATCTACTTTTATCTACTTATGTCTACTTTTTCTTCAAGTAACTTTATTCTCTACTTTTTGAGAGAGAGAGAGAGAGAGAGAGAGAGAGAGAGAGAGAGAGAGATTTTTCCTAAATTACCTGAAAGGATATGTTGCAACCCAAAGAAACATATCTATATTTATGTATATACTAGAGAGAGAGAGAGAGAGAGAGAGAGAGAGAGAGAGAGAGAGAGAGAGACCCTCTAAGCTAAGACGTACTTTTACTGGGGGCATGCCCCATACGTGCTGTGATGTTGCATAGACGTGTAGGCTCAACTGCGGATTACCAGTGGTAGCAGATGTACTTTCGGGGGAATGTACTAATGTACTTACTGTTTAGTACATGTTTAAGCCATGTTGAGTAGTTTTTAGTACTTGTTGGAAACATGTTTAGTGCATTTTAGGATATGTTTAGTACATTTTAGGGGATGCTTACTATATGTTTAGGAACTGTTTTGTTCATTTTAGTACATGTTTAAGATATGTTCAGTACATTTAGGAAGTTTTTAAGACATGTGTAGGACATTTTAATACACGTTTAAGACATGTTTAGTAAATTTTAAGACATGTTAGTATATTTTAGTACATTTAGGATATGTTTACTACATTTGAAGACATGTTAGTACATTTAGCACATGTTTAAGACATTTTAGTACATGCTTAAGACATGTTTAGTGCATTTTATGAGATTTTTCAGGCATGTTTAGGACATTTTACTACATATTTAATCTATATTTAGCGTATATCACATGTTTAGTACTTATTTAAGACATGTTTAGTACATTTTAGGAAATGTTTAGTTCATTTCGGTACATATTTGAGACATGTTTGCGACATTTTGCTTCATCTTTATAACATGTTGAGTACAAGTTTAAGTCATATTTAGTATATGTTTAGGATCTGTTTAGTACATTGTAGGACATGTTAGGTACGTGTCTAGTACATTTTTGGGACATGTTTATTACATGTGTAGATACAAATGTGTCCTGTGTTGGATGTTGCTACTGTTATGTATACTTTTAATTTGGTAGGAATAAATAATAGTAATAATAATAATAATATTATTATTATTATTATTATTATTATTATTATTATTATTATTATTATTATTATTATTATTACTGTTTTTGGTATATTTTTAATAATAATAATAATAAATGTCAGTTAGATTAAGAAATATAGTACACCAAATCAGTCTTAACAATACATACACATACATGTAGTATCCATACATGTGTACATATGTAGACACACACACCCTAAATCATACCCGTCCCCCCCCTCCCCCTCTCATTTACTCTGGCACTACTATAGAAGCCAGTCGCGCCCGCACTGGCGACAAATAAGTCGGAAGATACGACGACTTTTATGTGTGGGTGGGTAGTCCGGGGCGGCATGATCTTTATTGTTTACATAGGAGCGTTCTGTGTGGCGGGAAGGCATTTTCGCGCGTTTTTTGGGGAATTTTTTATTTGTTTTATTTTTACCGGGTATTTCGTGGCATTTTTGTGGACATTTCGATGCGTATGTTAGGCCTGTTGGCCCCTGCACTTCTTTCAGTGATAATAATAATAATAATAATAATAACAATAATAATAATAATAATAATAATAATAATAATAATAATAGTAATAATAAGGAAGAAGGAAAAATGGACAAGAGAAGAAAATAAGGAAATATGGAGATGCTACATCAGAAGAACAACCCGACGGAGAGGATATAGAGAAGATTGGTCAACATCTGGAATGAGAGGAATAACCACCCCCAAACAGAGCAGAGGCTGGCAGACCAAGTAAGGAACATAAAGAAAAAGAACTGCTCTTCCCCAACAGAAAGAGAAGAACTGGAAAGGGGAAATGTCACACGACAACGAATTACACGAAGACGAACTGAGAGACGATGCCACAGAAGACGACAGGGAGGATGAGGTATCAAACAACGACACAGAAGAAACACCGACGAAGTAACAGAGAGGACGGAATGGGTAGAAAAGATTAGACAATGGATAGAGCCAGATACAGAGAGACAAAGATCCCCTCCATGAAAGCCTACAACACCAAAGAAATTAAGGGAGAAAACAAGTGAGGTCAATGAAATAATGGGCATAATACACACCACCAGTATCACAGAAACAAATAACTTGACATATGCAGGAGCAAGATTAGTAGCAGAACTGATGGGAATTCGAACACCAACACCACCAGCAACCACCAACCCAACAGAAACCAAAACAGCAACCTCCTTGGAAAAAGGCGCCCTGGAAAAGCAAATCATGGTGATGAGATCTGACTTGAGTAAACTGAAAGAGATGGCAGAAAAAAGGCTAAGAAGCAAGAAAACAAGGGAGGAACTCAACGAGAGAAATACAAAGTACAAGAGAGGGGACTAATCAACACAATAGAAGATGTAAAACAGAGGCTTAAGGCCAAAGCACATAAGATCCAACGGTACATGAAACAGGAAGGAATAAGGGATACCAACAGAACAAACTATTCGGAACCAACCAGAAAAGACTATACAGCCAACTAAGAGGGGAAGACAACCACCCAGAAATTCCTGAAGCCGAACCAAGTAAGAGACTCTGGGAAAACATATGGAGCAATCCGGTATCACACAACAAACATGCAACATGGCTCCAGGAGTCAAAGGAAGAAGAAACAGGGAGGGAGAAATAAAACAAAGATTCACAGACATCACGACAGACACAGTCAGACACCAACTAAAGAAAATGCCAAACTGGAAAGCCCCAGGTCCCGATGAAGTCCATGGATACTGGCTCAAAAAACTTCAAGGCCCTACACCCACGAATAGCAGAACAACTCCAGCATTGTATCTCAAATCACCAAGCACCCAAATGGATGACCACAGGAAGAACATCCTTAGTACAAAAAGACAAGAGTAAGGGAATATAGCCAGTAACCTACAGGTCTATCACCTGCCTACCAATAATGTGGAAGTTACTAACAGGTATCATCAGTGAAAAGGCTATACAACTACCTAGAGGAGACAAACACCATCCCCCACCAACAGGAAAGGCTGCAGAAGGAAGTGTAGGGGCACAAAAGACCAGCTCCTCATAGACAAAATGGTAATGAAGAACAGTAGAGAAGGAAAACCAACCTAAGCATGGCATGGATAGACTATAAGAAAGCCTTCGACATGATACCACACACATCTAATAGAATGCCTGAAAATATATGGGGGCCGAGGAAAATACCATCAGCTTCCTCAAAAATACAATGCGCAACTGGAATACATACTTACAAGCTCTGGAATAAGACTAGCAGAGGTTAATATCAGGAGAGGGATCTTCCAGGGCGACTCACTGTCCCCACTACTCTTCAGTAGTAGCCATGATTCCCTTGACAAAAGTACTACAGAAGATGGATGCCCGGGTACCAACTCAGAAAAGAGGCAACAGAATCAACCATCTGATGTTCATGGACGACATCAAGCTGTATGGTAAGAGCATCAAGGCAAATAGATACCCTAATACCAGACTGTAAGGATTGTATCTGGGGACATCAGGATGGAGTTTTGGAATAGAAAAATGCGCCTTAGTCAACATACAAAAAGGCAAAGTAACGAGAACTGAAGGGATAAAGCTACCAGATGGGAGCAACATCAAACACATAGATGAGACAGGATACAAATACCTGGGAATAATGGAAGGAGGAGATATAAAACACCAAGAGATGAAGACACGATCAGAAAGAATATATGCAGAGACTCAAGGCGTACTCAAGTCAAAACTCAACGCCGGTAAATATGATAAAAGCCATAAACACATGGGCAGTGCCAGTAATCAGATACAGCGCAGGAATGTGGAATGGACGAAGGCAGAACTCCGCAGCATAGATCAGAAACCAGGAAACATATGACAATACACAAAGCACTACACCCAAGAGCAAATACGGACAGACTATACATAACACGAAGGAAGGAGGGAGAGGATACTAAGTATAGAGGACTGCGTCAACATCGAAAACAGAGCACTGGGGCAATATCTGAAAACCAGTGAAGACGAGTGGCTAAAGAGTGCATGGGAAGAAGGACTAATAAAAGCAGACGAAGACCCAGAAATATACAGAGACAGGAGAAAGACAGAGAGAACAGAGGACTGGCACAACAAACCAATGCACGGACAATACATGAGACAGACTAAAGAACTAGCCAGCGATGACAATTGGCAATGGCTACAGAGGGGAGAGCTAAAGAAGGAAACTGAAGGAATGATAACAGCGGCACAAGATCAGGCCCTAAGAACCAGATATGTTCAAAGTACGATAGACGGAAATAACATCTCTCCCATATGTAGGAAGTGCAATACGAAAAAGTGAAACCATAAACCACATAGCAAGTGAATGCCCGGCACTTGCACAGAACCAGTACAAAAAGAGGCATGATTCAGTAGCAAAGCCCTCCACTGGAGCCTGTGCAAGAAACATCAGCTACCTTGCAGTAATAAGTGGTACGAGCACCAACCTGAAGGAGTGATAGAAAACGATCACGCAAAGATCCTCTGGGACTATGGTATCAGAACGGATAGGGTGATACGTGCAAACAGACCAGACGTGACGTTGATTGACAAGGTCAAGAAGAAAGTATCACTCATTGATGTCGCAATACCATGGGACACCAGAGTTGAAGAGAAAGAGAGGGAAAAATTGGATAAGTATCAAGATCTGAAAATAGAAATAAGAGGATATGGGATATGCCAGTGGAAATCGTACCCATAATCATAGGAGCACTAGGCACGATCCCAAGATCCCTGAAAAGGAATCTAGAAAAACTAGAGGCTGAAGTAGCTCCGGGCCTCATGCAGAAGAGTGTGATCCTAGAAACGGCACACATAGTAAGAAGAGTGATGGACTCCTAAGGAGGCAGGATGCAACCCGGAACCCCACACTATAAATACCACCCAGTCGAATTGGAGGACTGTGATAGAGCAAAAAAAAAAATAATAATAATAATAATAATAATGTCAGACTGAATTGTCTATATTCCTAGACAGGTACATGAATGGAAATGTATTTTTATTTTCTATTAATGAATAGTGCAATTACTTTTAAAACTCTCTCTCTCTCTCTCTCTCTCTCTCTCTCTCTCTCTCTCTCTCTCTCTCTCTCTCTCTCTCTCTCTCAGATAGCTATGAATCATAAATGAAAAAGTACTTGTATTTCTATGCTTGTCTCATAGATAAAGCGATTGTTCTCTCTCGCTCTCTCTCTCTCTCTCTCTCTCTCTCTCTCTCTCTCTCCTCTCTCTCTCTCTTCTATTTACAGAAATATCCATGAATAAAAAATACTTTATATCTCTGCTTATACATGATACAGTTGGTTTGGAAACTCTCTCTCTCTCTCTCTCTCTCTCTCTCTCTCTCTCTCTCTCTCTCTCTCTCTCTCTCAGTTCCCCCACAATTCAATATTATCGACTTTTTCCTCTCTTCCCTTATTCGCACAGTCCTATTTTCCAATAAAAATGTCAATATGCTAAAAGTTCCCAAATCTTCCTTAATCTCCCCTTCCCCCACTTACTTCCTACTTTTTTTTATTCTTCCCTCTTTTCAAAGCTGTTTTTATCCTCTCTCTCTCTCTCTCTCTCTCTCTCTCTCATATTTGTAGGCGTAGTTCGTCGTACTTCTGGGATTTTTTTTTTGAGATGAAATAAAAAAAGAGGAAATGTTATTTGTATTATAAAAAAAAAATGTTTGTAAACGTTTTAAGATATGTTTTGTAGCATTTTCAAAAAGGTATGTGTGTTTTTTAGCTTTAGAAAATATTTATATTATTTTAGGAATTACATTCTATATATTTTTTTAAGAAAATGTTTGAGATTGTATAAAATTTTACTGGTAGTGTCTTCGAAATATATTGGACAGCATTGTAGGAAATATACGTTATAGCAACTAATTTTTTTTTTTTTTTATTAAAATTGAAACTGAGTATTTTACTATTTTTCATTCCACTAAGAAATTAAAATGTATATAATATATATATATATTATATATATATATATATATATATATATATATATATTGATATATATCACATATATATAGTATATTACAACTTCTTATTGGAGTGAAGAAGCACACTTTCTAAAATAGTAAAATGATCAAAGTTTCAATTTTATTACAAACCTTTTTTGAACGACTGTAACGCATGTTACCTACAATGCTGTCCAGTATATTTCGAGAACACTACCAATACAATTTTATACAATCTCAAAAATTGAAAGAGAAACCCACAAAATCACTGTGTAAAACGTATTTACTTATAAGTATTTACATTTTATTTGCAGAATCGTCAGAAGAAAACTGAAAGAAGTTTTTTGTTTGAATCTCAAAAATATTCTTATAAAAATCTAGAATGTAATTCCCTAAAATGATCAGTATTTTTCTAAAGCTAAAGAACATCCCTTTTTGAAAATGCTACAAAACATATATTCAAACGTTTACATTTTTCATAATACAAAAAAACGTTTCCCTTTTTGCATTTCATCTCGAAAGAAAAAACGAATTCCAACGAACTCTATCCACGCCTACCAATATGAGAGAGAGAGAGAGAGAGAGAGAGAGAGAGAGAGAGAGAGAGAGAGTCCCAAACCAACTGTATTATTTATAAGCAGAGAAATAAAGTATTTTTTATTCATGTACAACATGTAGACAGGAGAGGAGAGAGAGAGAGAGAGAGAGAGAGAGAGAGAGAGGAGAGAGAGTTTCCAAACCAACTGTATTATGTATAAGCAGAGCTATAAAGTATTTTATATTCATGTGCATTTCTGTATATAGAAGAGAGAGAGAGAGAGAGAGAGATATCCCATATCCCATCGCGTAAACCCTATATATAATATTTTATAAACCACGCCACCTGACAGGGATTATAAATCCGTTTTCCATATCAATATGTGGAAAAATAAAGTATTTCACGAAATACTAAAATTCAGTATTTTATGAAATATAAAAAATACAGTATTTTGTAAAATATTCCCACAAAATCGAAGTTAACTTTCAACTTACCAAACTTAAACTTTAAGGAAAAATATATGACAAGTTAGTTTACTTAGAAGGTATATATTTTTTATTAAAAATAATATTCCCCCCTCCTACAAACATAATGATATTTGAGATGTCACAAACAGATATTCCTCACCTGGAGAGAGTTAAAGGAAGCCGAAGTTTGTGTGTGTGTTCAAAAACAGCAAACAAACATAGTGGAGGGCTTCTTCGTTTTGGCTTGAGAGAGAGAGAGAGAGAGAGAGAGAGAGAGAGAGCATTTCGCTTCTCTACGGCTCCACATACACCATTTGGAGTGGAGAAAAGAGTGAGAGAGGGGAGAGAAAGAGGAAGATGAGAGAGAGAGAGAGAGAGAGAATTTCGCATCTGTAGAGTTTCAGTTCAATAATGGAGTCACTGTGCGAATGGAGGAAAGAGAGGGAGAGAGAAAGATTGGAGTGCGAGAAGAATAAGAAGAAGAAGAGAGAGAGAGAGAGAAATATGACTCAACACGAGTATCGAAATCTGGATAGTCTTTTGACTCTCTCTCTCTCTCTCTCTCTCTCTCATCTCTCTCTCTCTCTCTCTCTCGTAAACCCAGCACGTGTCACCATTGAAATACACTTATTGATTATTTGCATTTTTTCAAAGTTCTTTGTTTCTTTGTGCCTTTGTTTGCGAACCGACATCTATAGGTGAATTTTATGATTATTATTATTATTATTATTATTATATATATATATATATATATATATATATATATATATATATATATATATATATATATTTTGTTGAAGCCTTCGAAGACATTTTCAACATTTTCATAAGATTAGTTATATCAGTATCATCACCATCATTTTAACTAGCTCTCTCTCTCTCTCTCTCTCTCTCTCTCTCTCTCTCTCTCTCTCTCTCTGACGTTGAAGGAAGGACCCAGCTGATGAAATCCACTCGCACGATTTCTGAAAAACTCGACGATTTGGTCAAAAGGAACCATTTGGGCGTTGCAAAATTCGGGGTCTTCACTGTGAATGAAGCTGTGTTTGAAAAGGTTTCTATTTTTGGGGGAGTGTTTGGGACCTTTGGTGTTTTGGGGGGTTGGGGGGTCGGGTAAGGTGGGCTTGAATTTAGGTTGGGCGTTTGGAGGAAAGTTGGGTGGATTTGGAAAATGGGTAATTTTCAGAAAAATCAGTTTATAAATTATTGAGGGAAAAAAAGGGGGAAAAATTGTTGAAGACTAAAATTTAAAAAAAATAAAAACTTTTGGAAACATTTGTAAAAGTAAAGTGTTAAAATCCAATAACATTTATTGTAAAAAAAAAAACAAAAAAATATATATATATAAAAAAAAGTTTTGGAAACCAATGGAAATTTTTGTAAAAATTTGTAAAAGTAGAATTTATTGGAAAAATTATAAAATTAAAGTATTGAAATCCAATGAAATTAATTGAAAACGGTAAAAATAAAGTTTTGGAAACCAATGAAAATTGTTGGGAAAATTATAATCCCAAACTGTTTTAAAACTGATAAAAATTATTGGAAGTAATGAAAATAGTTTTAGAAACGATTGGAAATACTGGAAAACTATAAAATTAGTTTTAAAGGCCAAAAAAATTATTGAAAAAGATAAAATAACGTTTTAAAAGCAAAAAAGATTGAAAAAATCTTTAAACCCAAAACATTTTGAACAAAATTATTGAAATATGTTATTAAGGCCAAAAAATTTATTGAAAAAATAAGAAATAAAGTTTCAAAGGCCAAAATAAATTATGAAAATAGTTTTAAACGCCAAAATATTATTGAAAAAAAAGCCAAAAAAATCTTGAAAAATATAAAAATAAAGTTTTAAAAGCTAAACAAATTCTTCAATAAATAGAGAAATAATATTTAAAACCCAAAAGACTCATTGAAAGAAATGATAGAAATAAAGTTTTAAACCTCTCCCCAAAATAATGATTGAAAAAATTATAAAGCTTAAGTTTTAAAATCAAAGAAAATTATAGAAAAATTCATAAAAATAAAAGTTTTGCAGTCCCAATATAAATGATTGAAAATATATAATAAAACTATAGTTGTCAAGAACCAGTATAAAATATTAAAAACATAATAGTTTTTAAACCCCCAAATATTTTCATTGTTTTTTTAATTTAACAGAGGTCCAGTATTTATATTATTTTTATTATTAAAGAGAAAATTTAATAAATTCTTGAGCAAAAATTTGAAAATAAAAAAAAATTAATTATGTTTTAACATTGAAGTTTTCGTAGCTATATCTTGATTCTAAGATGGAAGTATTTCCATTTGAAATGTGTCATAGGAAATCATCTGTATTGGAATTTCGGAATTCTGGAATTTAAAAAAAAAGATTTTAAATAATCTTAAAAAAAAGTCTTGTTTGAAAAAGAGATCAAGTCTCAATCAGCTGTTTGAGTTAAAAGTGGTGTAATCTGTTTAGGTCTGGTGGAGGAAATGGAGAAGCCTTGGAGCTATTTGTTTGGAGAGGGGGGGGGGGGAGGGGGGGGGGG
>NC_087223.1:15406130-15438717 GCF_015104395.2 Macrobrachium nipponense
CACGCGGGGAGATCCCCTTTAGAGAGAGAGAGAGAGAGAGAGAGAGAGAGAGAGAGAGAGAGAGAGAGAACTCTCCCTCACATATATCATTCAGTATTTGGTGCTTGTTTGTGCTTGCGCGCCCGCGTGAGCGTCGTTCCCAATATGGATTGTTTTGCGTCTGAAGATATTCAGGAAGAAAGTTGAATTTTAAATTTTTCTTTTTTTTATATATTTTTTGGTGGGTAGGGGGCATTGGGGGTGTAAACATTGGGCATTTGTTTGTTAACGTTGTCATTGTATTGTTTTTTTTATTTTTTTTTATTTTGGTAGCAAATAATTTTTTTTCAAAGATTTGTTCCAATTTTAAATTTTTTATTTTTGGGGGGTTAGGGGGTCCCCTGGGGGGGTCTTGGAGGTGTAAACATTGGGCATTTTTTTAGTGTATTATAGATTGCTTTGGTTTTGCCTTGATTATACTTTTAATTTCTTTATTTTTAAGGGGGTAAGGGGAGCACCTGGGACTTTTTTTGGAGGGGGTTAGGGGTGTGTAAACATTGGGAATTTAGTTTTTCGTTAGTATACAATGGTTTATTTTTTTTTTGCAAAGAATATTTTTGCTAAGTTATTTTGTAAGTAATTACAATTTTTTGTGGGGAGGGGGGGCGCTACGGGATCTTTGGAGTCTTTTATAGGGGGTTAGGGGTGTGTAAACTTTGGGCATTCGTGTTTTGATAGCATATCATTCTTAACTTTTGTTTGTTTCTTTAGTTTTTTAATGTTTATTCATTTTGTTTTTTAGGTAAAAAAAAGTTTTCTCTATTATTTTGTATATATCTTGTAATTTATTATTTTTATTTTTATTATGTTTTCAAAGTGAGGCAGTCACTTTGTGCGTGTGTGTGTGTGTGTGTGATGAGAGAGAGAGAGAGAGAGAGAGAGAGAGAGAGAGAGAGAGAGAGAGAGAGAGACTGAAGAACTGACGAATGTCTAAGACGTTTTCTAGTAAACAAAGTTTTGAGAGACAAAAAACGAAATACAATTCAGCGATTCCCAAAACGAAGAGAGAGAGAGAGAGAGAGAGAGAGACAAAAGCACCTTCCGGATAAGATCCAGAATTTGTTTTTCGAAACGTGGCCTTATTTGCATACACCATGTCGCTGGCATCTAAATGCCAACTTTGAAAGTCGAAGTTTATATTCAGTTTTTATGGCCGGTGGCTTGTTGGAAAATGTCTTTGGAACTGTGGATTCGTCCGTGTGTCTGTATGTCTTTATGTCTCCTTGGCTCTGTATTTGTCTGTTCTGTCCGTCTGTCACAGACAGGCTGTTTTTTGTCTGTTGAAATAATAGAGGGTGGGGGAGGGGGGGGGAGGGGGGGGGGGTGATTTGGGAACAGCTAATCTGGCTTTTGTGTGAACTTTGTGGTTTTTTACTCTCTCTCTCTCTCTCCATGGCTTTGTGTACCAGGATACATTTAGAGATCTGTCAATACTTCAGTCATCTCTCTCTCTCTCTCTCTCTCGTAGTAGCCATCTTGCTTGGTGAGACGTACCCGCGTGAAGTCACAATAATCAACAGATATCACAAGTTTAACATACGACTAGAATTTGAGAAATATCTATAAGTGTTCGTGAACTATCGAGTGATAAGATTAGTGTGAAAATAGTAGGATAAAGCGTCTTCTAAGTTAGTTTATCAAGTGTAATACTATAAATCAGAACAAGATGGCAGTAAGTTCCAACTGCGGGAAAAGGTGGCGTAATTTGGCGTGTCTAGCAGATTCGCAATACGATGAGGTAGCAGGAAGGGAACTGGCATTTCTCATCTATGAAATCAGCAACAGTCCTAACCAAAAAGAGACAAAAGCATTCATAGAATATATTAGAAGGATATAATCCTTCAAACTGGAACAAATCTAATGAAAACATCTTGAAAATAATTGAAGAAGTTCCAAATAAAATCCAAGTGGTCAAGAGGACTCATAAAGAAAATATACATAAACCAACATATTCCGACGAAAGAAAATGAATAAGGTGAATCTTGTGAATATACTAATTGATGCATTAGGAAAAAGAATGCCAAAAGCATGCAAACTGTGTAAGGTTTGGTATAGCATAGTCAATCCACAAAACCTAATCAGAAAATGTGCTGCATGCAACATTCCGACCCATCCACAGTGTGCTGAGGTAATACAAGATTTGAGAAAAGATACAAGAATTTTTGTTCAACATGTCTATCATGGATAGACAATGTTATTAAATCAAGATTGAATGTACAAATAGTTGAGGATGAAGAAGAAGAGGAAGAGGAAGAAGAAGAAGAAAAAGAAGAAGAGGAAAACGGAAGAGAAGTAAACAAAAATGAAATGACAGAAAAAAAAAAAAATAAGGAAACAAAGAACAAGATAAAAGTATGGATGCAGAGATACTCATTGATACTACATATGAGGCAATAAAGCAGCATACCTACGAAGAAATAAATTACGATATGACAACAGAAAAGCAAATCCCGAAGAGGCTCTACCCAGATCTATACAATGACGGGAAAGAGGAAAAAATAGACAAGAAAGACAAAATCTGCAACCTTTTGAAAAGAGGGAATTGCAGATTTGGAGAAAGATGTTACTACAAACATCCTAAGATATGTCAAAACTATGAAATATATGGTAAATGTGCATACTTAGATGGATATGGGGATGATTGCAGAGATCTGCATCCAAAAATATGTAAAAACCTAAAAGAAGGAAAAGGGATGTAAGTTCGACAAAAATGCAAATATATGCACCCTGTAGCCATGAATCATAATCAAATAAATAACCAACACCAAGTAATAAAATCCAAAACAAAATAAGAAAGAAACAAATAAAGAGAGAAATCAAGAATATCAGGTAAAAGAGAAAAGCAAACCACCAATGAGATATGCAGAGGTGTCAGCAAAGAATTTCAAAGCATCAGCTCCGAAATTCTACTCAAGAGATAATAACTGTATTATTATGCAAGAGGATATTGCAGAAAGCGGAGAAAATTGCAGATTCAGACACAAAATGAATAATTATGATGAAGGAAGATCAAATATTATGGAAAAGTTGGATTTTTTAATGGTCAGAATTTCTGGAAATGAAAAAAGAACAACATACCAGAACAGGAAAGAGACATGGGAAAATCCTTATTACTATCAGTATTTAAATGAAGGAGAAAACACGCAAACCATCATAGTGATGAATGCGCAGGGTTTAGTTACGAGTAACTCAAAAAGAAAATAGAGTACTTAGAAGAACTAACCCAAAATGAAAAGAAAATAGATATAATGAATATAAGTGAAACCTGGTATTCCCAGAGACTGGGAATGATGATCAAAATAAAAGGGTTCCAAACTTATAGATCAGATAAGAAAAAAAATAGGAATCAAGGGGGAACCGCAATATATGGGAAAGACAAAAAACAAGGAAAAATATATGAGAAATATAGTAAACTACAATGAATGGAACTAATAGCGGTAGAATTTGAATCTGAAAAATTGATGAACATAGTAATATATAGACCTCCTAATACTAAAGAGTTTGACTTAATAATTGAAAAATTGGATGATATATGTAGAATCACAAGGACTGGACTATTCTCCTATCTGGTGACTTCAACTTTCCTTTCGTAGAATGGAAAGAACGAATAGGAGATTGTGGTTGTACTTATACATATAAAAAAGAGAGTAATAGTAGTGCAGAAGATAAGAGGCAATTTGAAAAGCTATTAGATATGCTACTAGAATACAACATTCAACAATAAATCACCTGCCAACAAGAAAGGAAAATACTTTAGACCTAGTAATTGTGAACGAGATGAATTATGTTAAAGAAATAATAGTTTATAATGCGAGTATTTCAGACCATAATGTCATAGAATTAACAGTTCATTCCAAAGCAAGTGAAAATAGAGATAAGCAAGAAATGAAAAAGTGGGAAGGATATGGAAAATACAACTTCTACAGTAAAAATATAAAATGGTCAGAAATTAATGAAGAATTAAACAAAGATTGGGATAACATTTTCGTAAGTGATGACATAAGGGTAAATACGGAGATATTATATAAAATATTGGAGATAATAGTGGAAAAATATATACCGAAGAAGAAAAGTAAAAAAACATCATCAGCATACCAAGAGACAGAAGAATCTTGTTCCAGAAAATCAGAAAGTGGAAAAAAGGTCTTGCAAAAGAAAAAAATGCATGGAAAGTTATAGAACTAAAAAGTAAGATAGAAAATGCAGAAAAAAAAGATTATACAATCAAAAGAAAATGAGAAAAACGGGACTTGGAAGAAAAAACCCTATTAAAAAAAATTATTCAAGCAAAACCCCAAACTATTATACTCATATGCGAAGAAGATGAATAAAAGAAGAATAGAAATAGGCCCTCTGAGAATTGAAGGGAGATTAACGAATGAAAAAAAGGAAATTTGCAACATACTGGCAGAACGATATAAGAGAGAATTCACCCCTAGAGAATAGATAATGAAGATAATGATATAGAAGTAAGGGATGGAAAATAGTGAATATTTAGCTGACATAGATATTAATGAAGCTGATATTGTGCAGGCTATTAATGAAATTAAAATGGAGCTGCTGCAGGGCCTGATGGAATTCCTGCTATTTTGTTAAAGAAAGTAGTTCATTCTATCGCAAAGCCACTTGCAATATTATTAAGACAAAGTGTAGATACAGGCAAGATATATGATGAGCACAAATTAGCGTATATTACCCCTACTTTCAAAAGTGGATCAAGACTAGAGGCAAGTAATTATAGGCCTGTGAGTCTAACATCACATATAATGAAAGTGTATGAAAGGGTAATGAAGAAAAATATTATGAAACATTTAATAAAAAAAATAAATTTGTTTAATAAAGGACAACATGGTTTCGTACCCGGAAAAAGTACACAAACCCAAACTGTAGTCCACCGTGAAAACATATTCAAAAATATGAAAAGCGGAAATGAAACAGATGTGGTTTATTTAGACTTTGCAAAAGCTTTTGATAAAGTAGACCATAATATATTAGCGAAGAAAATTAGAAAACACAATATCGTGGGATAAAGTAGGAAGATGGTTAAAAGAATTTTTACACAACAGAAAACAGATAGTTATTGCAAACGACGAGAAATCGGATGAAGCCAAGGTAATATCCGGTGTGCCGCAAGGTACGGTGTTAGCTGCAATACTGTTTGTTATTATGATTGAAGACATAGACAATAATGTTAAGGATTCGGTAGTGAGTAGTTTCGCAGATGACACAAGAAATAAGTAGAGAAATTACTTGTGATGAAGATAGGAACGCTCTACAAAGAGACCTTAACAAAGTATATGATTGGGCAGAGGTAAATAGGATGGTATTTAACTCTGATAAATTTGAATCAATAAATTATGGAGACAGAGAAAGAAAGCTATATGCATATAAGGGACCTAATAATGAGACCATCACAAATAAGGAAGCAGTTAAAGACCTTGGTGTGATGATGAATAGGAACATGTTATGCAATGATCAAATAGCAACTCTGTTGGCAAAATGTAAAGCAAAAATGGGAATGTTGACGGCACTTCAAACAAGAAAAGCTGAACACATGATTAGCTTTATAAAACATATGTTCGTAGTCCCACTTGAATATTGCAATATGATATGGTACCCACACTATCAAAAGGATATTGCACAATAGAGAGTGTACAAAGGTCCTTTTACAGCTAGAATAGAAGAAGTTAAGGACCTAGACGACTGGGAAAGACTACAATTCTTAAATTATATAGTCTGGAAAGGAGAAAGAGAACGCTACATGTAATTCAGGCATGGAAACAGATAGAAGGAATAGCAGAAAATATCATGGAACTAAAAATATCAGAAAGAGCAAGCAGAGGTAGATTAATAGTGCCCAAAAATATACCAGGAAAAATAAGGAAAGCACACAGGACATTAATCCACTACGCACCAGCATCGATAATGCAGCGTCTATTCAATGCGTTGCCAGCTCATCTGAGGAATATATCAGGAGTGAGCGTAGATTGTGGTTTAAGAATAAGCTCGACAAATATCTAAACTGCATCCCAGACCATCCAAGAGTTGGAAGATGCAAAATATACCGGAAGATGTACTAGCAACTCTCTGGTAGACATTAGAGGTGCCTCACACTGAGGGAGGACCTGGGGCAACCCGAACAAGATGTAAGGTCTGTAAGGTAAGGTCTCTCTCTCTCTCTCTCTCTCTCTCTAGCTCTGCTTTGTGTCAAAGTACGTACCCAAGTTTATTTATGTTCAATGTCTCAGTGTACTCAGGTATGATATCGCTCTCTCTCTCTCTCTCTCTCTCTCTCTCTCTCTCTCTCTCTCTCTCTCTCTCGTGCTACTGTAACAGCGTTCCGTGGTAAAGAACAGTGTGGTACTGTTCCTTGTTTTCCAAAATAAATTATTATTCTTTAACAGAATTCCTGTCTTCAATATATTCCTGTCAAACAGGACAGAGAGAGAGAGAGAGAGAGAGGGGAGCAGACGAGAGAGATGTAGAGAGAGAGAGAGAAAGAGGTAGAGGAGAGAAAGAAGAGAGAACGAGAAGAACAAAAGTGTAAAGCAAAAAACAATAGACAGAATAAGTTAAAAAAAAATAGAAAAAATAACTAAATGTAGAAGAAACAGCATTACCAATTTGGAGAGAGACGGGCTTGATTTGCCGGCGCCAGAGTTTAATATGAGACGTTGTCTATTAAATTAAGTTCTCCCATCTCCCATCTCTCTCTCTCTCTCTCTATCTCTCTCTCTCTCTCTCTCTCTCTCTCTCTCAAAATTTTTAGCATATTTCTGCTTTCCTTCTTTTGTCCTTTAGTTACTTTCTTCTGTTTTTCTTTATCTTATTCTTTCTATTTATTGTATACTCTCTCTCTCTCTCTCTCTCTCTCTCTCTCTCTCTCTCTCTCTCTCTCTCTCTCTCTTTAAGGTAATGGACAGGGATCCTTGTCAAGGAATTTATGTCCTATTTATAACAGAGCGACTTCTTTATGTGACAAGAATTTATTAGAATTTATTGGAATTTATTAGACATAATTTTTGCAGGCTCTTATCCTCATGGAGTTGAGTGTAAATTTATGAGTACTTTTATTAGGCTTTTCTCCGGGTAAACAAAATTTCAGCTAAATCTATTCATGACATTTTTTGTGATTGTTGAAGTTTATTTGTGATATATTTTATTTGTGATATATTTATATAAGCATGGATTTCAGCGTAATTGCGTAAGGAATTCTGCTTTAATGTGTTTTATTTCATGGTTAAATTTCAGCTAAATTCATTTACATGAATTTTTTTTAGAAATGAATTTATGAGAGTATGGAATATATTATAATATATATATTTTTAGTGTTTATTTACGTATAATAATAATAAATATATACTAAGAAATACATTCATAATATTTTACTATAATTTTCTGGATAGATTTGAACGAAACTATAAACAATTGTTTTGTCAACAATAGTTTCTTATATTTTATAGGGTTTCTCAAGAAGTGCTTAGGACATATTCCTATGTCCTAAGACATCCTGTGTCCTAAAGCATCTTAAAGTCTCAGAAAATGGTTGGGACACGTCCTTATGTCCTGAAGAGTCCTTACCAAGTATCCTATAACATCTTGATTACTTGGAAAATCGTTGTATAATTTTTACCGTAAATATTTATATTGACTAGGACATATCCTTATGTCCTAAAATTTCTCAAGTCCTAAGAAATGCCAAGGACATATCTTTATGTCCGAAAGAAATCGTGCCAAATATCCTTTATCATATTAAGGCCTAAATATTTCTGTATATTGCTGGATATTGATAGATTAGGACGTATCCCTATGACCTTAAGTATCCTTAAGCCCTGGAAATTTTTTAGGACATATCCTTATGTCCTAAAAAGTCCCTAATTCTTGGGAAGTGGTTAGGACATGTGTTTATGGCCTAAATAATCCTTGCCAAGTATTCTATATCGTATTAAGAATTAAATATCTCTGTATATTTCAGGATATTGGTTAGGACATATCCTTATGCCCTGAGGCATCCTTAAGCCCTAGGAAATGGTTAAGACATATCCTTACGTCCTAAAACGTCCTTAATTCTTAGAAAATGGTTAGGACATATCCTTATGTCCTAAAACGTCCATAATTCTTAGGAAATGGTTAGGATATATCCTTATGTCCTAAAGCATCCTTAAGCCCTAGGAAATGGTTAGGACACATCCTTACGCCCTAAAGAACCCTACCCAAGTACATAATATCCTACGTCATCTGAAGGACTCGAGACATTTCTGCATAATTTCCATCGTAATTTTTCCTGGGCATCATCAGTGTCCCATTTAGAGCCGCGACACCAAACAATGGACATTAAATGACGAGTGTGGCTCGTCGTTGTCAACATAACGACCCCCGTTTTTGTCGTGTAAGACTCTCACGCGGACACGACTTGCTCCTATGTACGACTGTGATATAGGCAGAGTAGTATTTACGTAATGAGATGGAGTCATGTCATGTTAGGGAGATTTCGCAAGATGGCAAGATGGCGTCTCATATCTATATATTATTTTAGTCTCTCTTTTTTTTGTATTTGTTCTTCGTACATATACAGTTAATTACATTACTGTCATGTTGTGTTTTTGTTACAATTTATTTAATTCACAGTTCATAGTTTATGTGTAATATTGTTTTTGTTCATTTTAATTCACAGTTCATATTTTATTTGCATTATTGTATTTGTTAAGCTTATTTTAATTCACAGTTCATATTTTAATTGCATTATTGTTTTTGTTAAAATTATTTTAATTCACAGTTCATATTTTATGTGCTATATTGTTTTTGTAATGCTTATTTTAATTCACAGTTCATAATTTATTTGCAATATTGTTTTTGTAATTATTGCCCATATTTTATTTGTATTTTTTAATATTTTAATTCACAGTTCATATTCTTCTTGTATGATATTTTTTTTTTTAAGATTAACTTAGTTCACAGTTTATATATTTTAGCAATATTGTGTTGTTAAGATTATTTTAATTCACAGTTCCTATTTTATTTGCAATATTGCTTTTGTTAAGATTAAGTTAATTCACAGGTAATGTTCTATTTGCAATATGTTTTTGTTATCATTAACTTAATTTGCAGTACTGTTGTTGTTAAGATTAACTTAATTCACAGTTCATATATTTTTTGCAAAAGTTTTTGTAATGATTATTTTAATTCACAGTTCATATCTCATTTGCAATATTATTTTGTTAAGAATATTTTAATTCACAGTTCACATATCTTTTGCAATATTGTTTTTGTAATGATTATTTCAATTCACAGTTCATATCTCATTTGCAATATTATTTGTTAAGTATATTTCAATTCATAGACCACTTTTATTTGCAATATTGTTTTTGAAATTATTCTTTTAATTCACAATTCATATCCCATTTGCATATGTCATTGTTGTCTTTGTCACTTGCAAATTATATTGCTTGATCGGATGTTTTTATTCTGAAAATTTCATTGCAAGGGTTTTTTTTGCAACATTTGCCATTCGAATGTTATTTGTCATAGTTCTTCCTGTGTTTATGGTTTCGTTAATTGCATAGTTATTCAAATTTCATGTTTTTTGTTTGTTTTTGCAACTTGCACATTTATTGAACAGTTGCATTATAATTCAAGATATGATTTGTTAATGACATAGTTTTTAACATTAATTTTTTTTGTTTTAGCAATTTCCAACTTGTTTAAAATTTGATTTTTTGTGTTTTTGCAAACTTATGTAAAATCATTTTTTTTTGGCAATTTGCAAACTTGTAAAATTTTGTTTTGTTTGCAATTTGAAAACTTGTTGAAAATTTAATTTCTTTTTTGTTTTTGCAATTTGCAAACTTAATTAAAAGTTAAATATAGATTAAGTTTCAATATAATTCAAAATATAAACTAAATTCAACAGGTCTTTTATCTAGTCTGGCAACTGGCTTTATTCTATCCCACTAGGGGTATACTAAACTCTTTCTCCCCACATTAAATATCACCCTTTAATTATTTACCCCTTTTTAATAACTCCCTGGCGTAGATGAACGCCATTCAGTCCCCACGGTAATCAGTGGACGCCTCGCTAAATTACCCATTAAACCAGCTTCGTAAAATCCTATAAAATACATTTTACCTCCTCCCCGACTTTTATGGAGCGATTCAGCCTCCACGGTCATCAGTGGGGGCCCCATAGCTTGCGGGGTAATGGCTGGACTGGTTCAAATTTCAATAGACTTGATGTAAGTTATAAACCTTTCCTCTCTCTGCATACCTATACACCTGTCTAATTAAAAGGGCTACCCCATTTCCCCTGTCTCACGAAAGTGCTTCAGCCCCCACGCTAATCAGTGGGGACCAAAGAGGGTTGGAGAGTGACTTGTTAGAGTTTCATTATGATAGACTTGATGGGAATGACAATAACCTAAATTGTATCTAACATTTTGATTAGACTTTTGGTGTGCACCTGTATACCTGTCTAATTAAAAAGGGTATACCCCTTTCCCAAGCCCCACGAGGGTGCTTCAGCCCCCACGCTAATCAGTGGGGTCCAGGGAGGGTTGGAGAGTGACTTGTTAGAGTTTCATTATGATAGACTTGATGGGAATGACAGGAGCCTAAAGTCTATCCAACATTTTGAACCCTTTAGTCTTGTACCTTTGTAATAGGGCCCTAGGGGGTTTTGGTGAGTTTTGGGCGAGGTTGGGGAGGGGTTGGAGGTTCCTTTTGGGGGGTGTTTCAAGGGATGGGCGAGGGGCCGAGGGGTTCCTTCCGGTCTTCCCAAAGACGACTTATGGTAATTAAGGTCGTTAAGGGGAGGAACAGGGTCGTCGGTTTTGTACGTGCGTGAACGGCTTGACTAATTGACCCTGGAAGGTAGGGTGGTGGTGGTAGGGGGAGGCGGGGGAGGGGGGGGCGTACCCCGGGGGTGTAGGGGTAGGGGGGGGGTGTAGGGTGCCCAAAGTAGAGTGTGGTAGGGGCTGTAGAAGTGTTACCCTAACCCATTCACACTCGCTGCAGGCTTCGTTGTAATTAATAACACTTGTAGGAGTTTGTTGTAAGATGGGACCCCCTTTGCATATATATGCCCTCCTATATATATATATATATTGATATATATATATATATATATATATATATATATATATATATATAATGCTTTGTCACTTATAAACTCATTGAGGGAGATAGCAGAGTGGTTATGTCGACTGCCTACAACACTGGATCTACTGCAGAGGCATAACAGATTCGAAGCCTGCCTGGGCAAGATACGCTTATCAGTTTTAGTTGTTAATTTGTTTACTTTTTTTCCCGGGGTATAGTGTATTCTATGTTAAGGAATATTCGTGGAGAGAGAGAGAGAGAGAGAGAGAGAGAGAGAGAGAGAGAACTATTGGACACACGTGTCAGTCATAGACGTGAGTGACTTTGTAACGTAGTAATTTTATGAATGAATTTGAATGAATGGATGAGAATTTGTATGTATGAATGGGTAGTAAAAATCAGCTGACTACTATTGCTATGGCACGTAAAAAATATGTAAGTTTCTAAATGTATATATGTTTATAAACAAACAAAACAAACACTGCCACGCAAACCTCATATACTCAAATAAACAAACAACTCTTCAAACAAAGCAAGGAGCCAAGAGGAACTGTCAAACAAAGGCAAACAAACAGGTTTGCAAACAAGGAAAAAAATTTTATCCGGAAGACTTGAACTGTCATTCAACCGGGATTTAATTACTGAACGAGAGAGAGAGAGAGAGAGAGAGAGAGAGAGAGAGAGAGAGAGAGAGAGAGAGAGAGATCCTTTATAGAATACAATTAGAATAAAAAAAATAATAAGTCCTAAACAGGATACGTTTCATATCCTTCAAGACATAATGGTCCAGGAAATTCCTTAAGGACTCGTAAGGTGGGAACACGACGGATCCTTTACTGAAGTCCTGTGGTTTTTGGGACGGAGGTCAAAAGGTTGGGGATATCCTCCTCCTCCTCTCTCTCTCTCTCTCTCTCTCTCTCTCATGCTAATGAGAAAACGCGTCAATTCTGTTGACGGAAATATCAATGTTATGAATCTGTCATTTCCTGTCTTTAGTTATGCCACGATCAAGAACCTGCTCTCTCTCTCTCTCTCTCTCTCTCTCTCTCTCTCTCTCTCTCTCTCTCTCTCGGTAATGATGTCGCAACAAATATGAGTGAGTAAGAGCTAATGTTTGTGTGTGTGAGCCTTACCTTACCTTACCTTACAGACCTTACATCTTGTTCGGGTTGCCCCAGGTCCCTCAGTGTGAGGCACCTCTAATGTCTACCAGAGAGTTGCTGAGTACATCTTCCGGTATATTTTGCATCTTCCAATCTTGGATGGTCTGGGATGCAGTTTAGATATTTGTCGAGCTTATTCTTAAACACATCTACGCTCACTCTGATATATTCCTCAGATGAGCTGGCAACGCATTGAATAGACGCTGCATTATCGATGCTGGTGCGTAGTGGATTAATGTCCTGTGTGCTTTCCTTATTTTTCCTGGTATATTTTTGGGCACTATTAATCTACCTCCTCTGCTTGCTCTTTCTGATATTTTAGTTCCATGATATTTTCTGCTATTCCTTCTATCTGTTTCCATGCCTGAATTATCATGTAGCGTTCTCTTCTCCTTTCCAGAACTATATAATTTTAAGAATTGTTGTAGTCTTTCCCAGTAGTCTAGGTCCTTAACTTCTTCTATTCTAGCTGTAAAGGACCTTTGTACACTCTCTATTTGTGCAATATCCTTTTGATATGTGGGTACCATATCATATTGCAATATTCAAGTGGACTACGAACATATGTTTTATAAAGCATAATCATGTGTTCAGCTTTTCTTGTTTTGAAGTGCCGTAACAACATTCCCATTTTTGCTTTACATTTTGTTGCCAACAGAGTTGCTATTTGATCATTGCATAACATGTTCCTATTCATCATCACACCAAGGTCTTTAACTGCTTCCTTATTTGTGATGGTCTCATTATTAGGTCCCTTATATGCATATAGCTTTCTTTCTCTGTCTCCATATTTATTGATTCAAATTTATCAGAGTTAAATACCATCCTATTTTACCTCTGCCCAATCATATACTTTGTTAAGGTCTCTTTGTAGAGCGTTCCTATCTTCATCACAAGTAATTTCTCTACTTATTCTTGTGTCATCTGCGAAACTACTCACTACCGAATCCTTAACATTATTGTCTATGTCTTCAATCATAATAACAAACAGTATTGCAGCTAACACCGTACCTTGCGGCACACCGGATATTACCTTGGCTTCATCCGATTTCTCGTCGTTTGCAATAACTATCTGTTTTCTGTTGTGTAAAAATTCTTTTAACCATCTTCCTACTTTATCCACGATATTGTGTTTTCTAATTTTCTTCGCTATATTATGGTCTACTTTATCAAAAGCTTTTGCAAAGTCTAAATAAACCACATCTGTTTCATTTCCGCTTTTCATATTTTTGAATATGTTTTCACGGTGGACTAACAGTTGGGTTTGTGTACTTTTTCCGGGTACGAAACCATGTTGTCCTTTATTAAACAAATTATTTTTTATTAAATGTTTCATAATATTTTTCTTCATTACCCTTTCATACACTTTCATTATATGTGATGTTAGACTCACGGCCTATAATTACTTGCCTCTAGTTCTTGATCCACTTTTGAAAGTAGGGGTAATATACGCTAATTTGTGCTCATCATATATCTTGCCTGTATCTACACTTTGTCTTAATAATATTGCAAGTGGCTTTGCGATAGAATGAACTACTTTCTTTAACAAAATAGCAGGAATTCCATCAGGCCCTGCAGCAGCTCCATTTTTAATTTCATTAATAGCCTGCACAATATCAGCTTCATTAATATCTATGTCAGCTAAATATTCACTATTTTCATCCCTTACTTCTATATCATTATCTTCATTATCTATTCTAGGGGTGAATTCTCTCTTATATCGTTCTGCCAGTATGTTGCAATTTTTCCTTTTTTTTCATTCGTTAATCTCCCCTTCAATTCTCAGAGGGGCCTATTTCTATTCTTCTTTTATTCATCTTCTTCGCATATGAGTATAATAGTTTGGGGTTTTGCTGATATTTAATAGGGTTTTTTCTTCCAAGTCCCGTTTTTCATTTTCTTTTGATTGTATAATCTTTTTTTCTGCATTTTCTATCTTACTTTTTAGTTCTATAACTTTCCATGCATTTTTTTCTTTGCAAGACCTTTTTTCCACTTTCTGATTTTCTGGAACAAGATTCTTCTGTCTCTTGGTATGCATGAATGATGTTTACTTTTCTTCTTCGGTATATATTTTTCCACTATTTATCAATCCATTTTATATAATATCTCCGTATTTACCCTTATGTCATCACTTACGAAAAGTTATCCCAATCTTTGTTTAATTCTTCATTAATTTCTGACCATTTTATATTTTTTACTGTAGAAGTTGTATTTTCCATATCCTTCCTCCCACTTTTTCATTTCTTGCTTATCTCTATTTTCACTTGCTTTGGAATGAACTGTTTAATTCTATGACATTATGGTCTGAAATACTCGCATTATAAACTATTATTTCTTTAACATAATTCATCTCCGTTCACAAATACTAGGTCTAAAGTATTTTCCTTTCTTGTTGGCAGGTGATTTATTTGTTGAATGTTGTATTCTAGTAGCATATCTAATAGCTTTTCAAATTGCCTCTTATCTTCTGCTACTACTATTACTCTCTTTTTTATATGTATAAGTACAACCACAATCTCCTATTCGTTCTTTCCATTCTACGAAAGGAAAGTTGAAGTCACCAGATAGGAGAATAGTCCAGTCCTTGTGATTTCTACATATATCATCCAATTTTTCAATTATTAAGTCAAACTCTTTAGTATTAGGAGGTCTATATATTACTATGTTCATCAATTTTTCAGATTCAAATTCTACCGCTATTAGTTCACATTCTGAGTTACTATATAGAGAGAGAAGAGAGAGAGAGAGTTACAAGGATTAGGATGTCTCAAAGACTTGTTAGTCCATCCTAAGAGGAGACATCGTGAGCTCACTTATCTCAAGAAGCAGGTTTTACAATTCAGAGAGAGAGAGAGAGAGAGAGAGAGAGAGAGAGAGAGCACAGAATACCCTAAAACGTTTAAAAATCCCCATATAATAACTGAATAACCCAAGGCTCTGTATCTCAAAAGGACTTATAGATATATAATTGCTGTGTCCTTTTTCACAAGTTTTATTTTGCGTATTTTGTTTTGCTGGGTTTATATCTTTGATTTTATATATATTGGTTTTGTGTTGATATGAATTGTTTACTGTATTAAGTTATTTTTCTTTATATGAAATAATTTTGTATCTTTATGTATTTCTTTTATATATTTTATTTTTTTAAGATTTATTTTTGGGTGTTTTAGATTTTTATTTTACATTTCAATAATGCTAATAAAATTATTTTCAATACGACTTAAATTTTTTTTTTACAAATATTTGTATATTATATATATATATATATATATATATACTATATATATATATATATATATACTATATATATATATGTGTGTGTGTGTGTGTGTATAGTATATATATAAATATACATATTTATATTAAATATATTAAAGTTTTATCTTTATATATATTCTATAAATTCATTTTTTATATATATACTTATTCGTACAAAATGAAAAAATTTTAATAAATTTAAAAACACTTAAATTTTTTAGATTTTCAATTCCTTTGGGTTTAAAAAAAAAGTCTTAATTATCATGAAATATTTTGGGTTTTTTTTGTAAAAATTGATTTTTTGGTATATCGTGAATTACAATATATATATATTTTTTTTCTTTTGCAGGTACGTAAATTGGTTGGAATATACAGAAAATGGTACCTACATGTACGTATGTATTATTATTATTATTATTATTATTATTATTATTATTATTATTATTATATTATTATTATTATTATTATTATTATTATGTCAAATTAATTACAGCCTTACTATCATTATTCAATTAAGATAATAATAATAATAATAATAATAATAATATTATTAATATTACTTACGAATTCCTCAACACTCTCCAAATCATTCTTCTCCATAACGCTTTGCGTAAAGGCATTCACGTACTTTCGTGCGTAACTATGCCTTTCGTGCCGTGTTCGTGCAATCCCACGTGCGCTCGTGCGCGAGTCTTGGGCAACATCTATGCTATATATGGATTTATTGATAGAATATGAGGCGTTGCCGTCGCCTTAAGTTCTGGTCCGTCACACAGGTTGGTGATGAATTTATCATGTAGTGGTAGCTCTCTCTCTCTCTCTCTCTCTCTCTCTCTCTCTCTCTCTCTCTCTCTCTCTCTCTCTCTCCTTCGACAAGAAAATATCTAATCGGTCCCAGAGTAGTATATGGATAGACCAGGCTAATGTTCTCTCTCTCTCTCTCTCTCACTCTTTATCTCTCTCTCTCTCTCTAACACGAACATTTCACATCTATCATGAGACCGACTGAAAAATGAGGTCGGGTTCCAGTATTGGAACTTATAAGTCAAAATGTAATTCGTTAGTAAATGCGCCATAAGTTATTATTAATGCTTCTGCTATTTGTAGTTATATATAATAGGTCTTTGTTGTTCTCGTAGTCGTTTGTCTGTTCGTATGTTCGGCTGTCTGCTGTCCGTCTGTCACGCTCACGTATGTATGTATGTATGTATGTATGTATGTATGTATATAGTATATATATATATATATATATATATATATATATATATATATATACTTAAAATGCGCTTTTGCAAATTCGTTCACACGAATCATCAAAGGAACCATCTCTCTCTCTCTCTCTCTCTCTCTCTCTCTCTCTCTCTCTCTCTCTCTCTCTCTCTCATATACCCCAATAAAATTCCAGATAGGGAATATATCTTGGACGACACACACTGAATACCTTTCCCTAAAAGGCAAAATATGATTGTTTCACAAATAACAATCCACTCATGTTGTATCCAAGATACCCGGGGTATATATGGACACCCTTCAAAGTACCCTTATACCCTTGGATGCCATACGATACACCCTGGGTATGCCCCAGGGGGGGTTGGGGTGTTGAAAGTGACCTCGTCTATAAACAAGGGTTAATATATCACTGGAAAATCCAGTTCTTGTGTGACTTACCCCCGAATCTGATGGACTCCACTTTGCTACCTACTGCCGGAGATGGGCGGAGGCTGGCTAAAAACGCCCACTGCTCTCTCTCTCTCTCTCTCTCTCTCTCTCTCTCTCTCTCTCTCTCTCTCTCTCTCTCTCTCTCTAGACTTGCAAAGTAGTAGCCATAAAATCCACCTACCTTTCAGAGTCGTTTTAGAGAGAGAGAGAGAGAGAGAGAGAGAGAGAGAGAGAGAGAGAGAGAGAGAGAAATGGGTTGTTCCAAGACGTGCGTATACTTATAGGAGAGAGAGAGAGAGAGAGAGAGAGAGAGAGAGAGAGAGAGAGAGAGAGAGAGAGAAATCGCTCATGCAATATGCTCTTATACATATATGAACGAAAGAGGTAAATAGATAGTGATTCGGTTTATCCAAGACATTTATACAGAGAGAGAGAGAGAGAGAGAGAGAGAGAGAGAGAGAGAGAGAGAGAGAGATCCTATACCTCCCTAGAACTGACCAGAGAACCATATACAGATATTGCTTATAACCCAGACAGAATCAGAAATTCATAGTGGCTATAATGCTTCAGGGAGCTTGCAATATGGTGGGCCCTGATCTCGCCATTTTATTTCCCTTGTAAACCTTTTACGTCCTGCCTTTTACAGGTGCAATCTCTATGCAGGACAGCAGCAGTCCTGTACCTGTTTTATGCTGGCATCGCATCGGGAATGGCAGATATCCCTATAGGTCTTTGAAAAAGGTTTGCGTTAAGGGGTACATGTAATCAAATTTGTAGAAAACTGTAAATTCTTCTGTGTCGCAGAAAGTGGCACTTGCAAGTGTTTGAAGTGGCACTTACTTATGATTGGTTGATACACGATTGGCATAAAAGTGGCACTGCTTTTGAACGTTGAATTATGACCCATTATTGTTGAAATTGGCAAAAATTGGTCACTGAAATGGGGTATTGAATTTTTCAGAATTCTGCCAAATGGAGCCCTTCGCTCCCTCCCATACCAGTCGTCTCTGATTCCTGAATTATTTGCCATACTTAAATTCACAATTTTTTGCCGTGAAATTATAAGTAAGTTATGCACAAAATGGATTATTTTGTGCTAGATTGTTTGTTGATTGTTTAAAAGGGTCAATTTGTTGTAAAGCATTTTCTGATTGGTTAAAATGGCCTAGTAAGTGCCAAAGTAGTTTTTGATTGGTTAGAAGGCCCCATCGGGAGTCAAATTATTTTTTCTGATTGGTTAAAATGGCCTAGTGGGTGCCAAATTACCTTCTGATTGGTTGGAAGGCCACACTTGGAGCCAAATTTTGTGGTTGCTTAAAAAGGCCACACTTGGAACCAAATTATTTCTGGTTACTTAAAAAGGCCATACTTTGAACCAACTTATTTTCTGATTGGTTAAAAGGCCCCATTGTGAGCCAAATTATTTTCTGATTGCTTAAAAAACTGCCACTCTTGTAGCCAAATTATTTCTGGTTGCTTAAAAAGGCCACACTTGGAGCCAAATTATTTTCTGATTATTTAAAAAGGCCACACTTGTAGCCAAATTATTTCTGGTTGATTAAAAAGGCCACACTTGGAGTCAAATTATTTCTGGTTGTTTAAAAAGGCAACACTTAGAGCCAAATCATTTTCTGACACTAAAATCTGCCTCCAAAGATTCTTACCGATAATGAAGATACAGTTATTCGCCCAGTCACCTGTATATCACCTGTACATCACCTTTATATCACGAAACCGTGGCACCTTTGGACCAGAGAGCCACTCTCTAGGCCCAAGTGCGGCGCTATCAATTCCTCTTGAGTGTCAATATCGCCCCTTCATTGGTGATAAATATAAGTGCCAATTTCGATATGGCACTATAAGGGTCAATATTGGAGAGTCAGGGAGAATTTAGTGAAGGTGTAAGTTTTTGTTTACTATCTGACTTTATTATTATTATTATTATTATTATTATTATTATTATTATTATTATTATTATTATTATTATTAATTATTATTATTTTTTATTTTTTTTTTTTGGTTTTTTTTATTATTAGCATTATTATTAGCATTATTATTATTAATTATTATTATTATTATTATTATTATTATTATTATTATTATTATTTAGAGCTGCAGGATTATCCCAATGTAACCCTGAGAAATCAGAGCTTTACTACTACTACTACTACTACTACTACTACTACTACTACTACTACTACTACTACTACTACTACTACTACTACTACTACTAAAAGTTAGAATAAAAATTACAAGGCTGAATTATTATTATTATTATTATTATTATTATTATTATTACTATTATTATTATTATTATTATTTTAGCTAGGATAGGAATTACAAGACTGAATCACCCTGGAAGCAGTGACCTGGAACTATCCTGAATGGAGGACAAGACTGAAATCAATTTAAAAGTCAGACTTTAATCAGATCATACTGACAACTGAACCAGACTGAAATCAGCCTGAAATTTAGACTTAACAGAAACCGTCATAATGAAATTATTGTAAAACAAATAATCCCTAAGATACGACAATAAGAAAACTGTAGACTGACGTCAGCCTGATACTCAGGCTACATCTAACAAAACAGCAGCAGCCTTGAAAAAAAAAATCTTTGAATAAAACAAGTCTTAAAATAATATCATTTATAAATAAAAAAAATATCATTAGTAAAATAACAAAAGTCTAGACTGAAGTCTGCCTAAAACTCAGGCTACAACATAGCAACATCAGCCTTGAAAAATTACTTTCAATAGGACAACAGTCTCGGGATAATATCATCTATAAATAGGACAAAAAAAAAGTCATATGATAAAAAATAGTGTAGACTGAAGTCAGCCTGAAATTCAGGCTACAAGAAAGCAACTTCAGTCTGGCAATAAAGCCTTGAATAAAAAAACCAGCAGCCTGGAATCAGCCTGAATCTCAGGCTTAAAACAAAGCGGCTTCAAAATCAGGAATCAGTCAGGAATTGGGTTTTGGGGCTACACTTCAATGAGAAGGCTCCAGTGAGAATTGGGAATCGATGAGCTGGAATTGGATTATTGGATGTTCCCACTTTAAACGTTTGGGAAGGACAGGTGAACGTTTTTGACGGCTTAATGTCTTTCTCTTTAAATTGACAGGTTAATTTTTGTCATTTTAAATTGACAGGTTAATTTTTGTCATTTTAAATTGACAGGTTAATGTTTGTCGTTTTAAATTGACGGGTTAATGTTTGTCATTTTAAATTGACATGTTAATGTTTGTCGTTTTAAATTGACGGGTTAATGTTTGTCATTTTAAATTGACAGGTTAATGTTTATCGTTTTAGATTGACCGGTAATGTTTGTCATTTTAAATTGAGAGGTTAATGTTTGTCTCTTTAAATTGATAGGTTAATGTTTGTATTTTTAAAGTGACAGTTGTATGTTTTTGACAGGCTAATCTTTGTATTTTTAAGTTGACAGGTTAATTTATGTCTCTTTAAATATACAGGTTGTTTGTATTTTTAAATTAATAGTTGATTGTTTTTGACAGGCCAATGTTTGTTTTTATATTAACGGGTTAGCGTTCGTCTCTTTAAATTGACAGATTTAAAGTTTGCCAATTTAAATTGACAGGTGAAGGATTTTAATTATTTGACAGGTAAAATAATCATTCTTCCTCTCAGGGAATAATATATTGAAATGTCGTTTGTTTTTAGTGGGGGAAATCCTACTATCATTCAATTCCTACTTACTTTTAGTAGTAGTTACTACAGATACAATTTTTCTTCCTATCAATAATTTCTACAGGAGCCTTCTGTAGTTCCGTCCGCCCTCAGCCAAAAGGGGCGTGACCGCCTTTTCGTCTAAAATATTTGGTGCCAACTTTACCCAATGTATGTGAGGTCTCTCTTCCCTATTTCCCGTTTGGCACTACTTGCCAAAGGAGAGAGAGAGAGAGAGAGAGAGAGAGAGAGAGAGAGAGAGGACGGACGTTCACTGAGTCATAAAAATAGGTGCCGGTTAAGGGTACCAGTGCCATTTCAAAAACGTTGGTATGGTGGTACTTACTGCCACTGTAGTTGTTTTTTTATTCTTTATTTGTCACAGGTGAAAAAAAACAAAGTTTCGTCTTTGTTCCTGCACCTTTATTTGTCACTTGTGTGCCCTTGTTTTCTTTGTAAATGTATTTATTGACAAATATCTGGCGTTCCATAGATATATTTGACAGAGGCCGTAAACATCAGGTCGGTGTTTTGTTTACACTTCTTGATTTGATCATGGTACCATATGGCCCCATGTAGGCACATATGGCTAAAAGAGAGGCCAAAGAGTCTCTCTCTCTCTCTCTCTCTCTCTCTCTCTCTCTCTCTCTCTCTCTCTCTCTCTCTCTCTTTCAGATAAGGGAGTTTGTTGTGGGTTGAATACTTGACATTGTAGCACTGAATATTCACTTTAGCTTAATACTAATGGTAAAGAGAGAGAGAGAGAGAGAGAGAGAGAGAGAGCAGTTATTTCTGCCGCTCTTACCTTTTCATCGAAATACTTCCAAAGTTTTTGAAGGCGTTTCACTCAAGATTTACCTGAAGGGAGATCTTCTGTGTGTGTGTGTGTGTGTGTGTCTGTTATGCATACATCTCTCTCTCTCTCTCTCTCTCTCTCTCTCTCTCTCTCTCTCCGCAACAAATTACCACGTCCTAAAAGGCTGCTGGCATTATCCTAGGCTGACGTTTATTTTCGCTCTAGGTTTTTTGATCTCCTTTTTAATAAGGACGATCTTGGCGGCTGTGTTGGGGGGTTTGTGGGGGACGAGGGGAGTATCGCCCCCTTCTTCCCCTCCCCCTTCCTTCGTCGCCTTCTGGAGTAACACTTTTTCAAGTAATGACGGTAAGAGCCTGGTCCTGAATTATGAGGCCTCTCAAACGCCCTTTCATCATAATGATTTAAGAGTTTGAGCCGCGTTCTGGACAAGTCCTGGATTGGGGGAGGGAGAGGGGATAAGGGGGAGAACCCCACTAAAACCCCCTAACCCCCCTAACCCCACTGAACCCCCTCCCAAAGCCCCATATTTTTAAAAAAATTGGTAGGATCCTTTTTATGAAATGGTATGAGCTGACTTTTTTTTTCTTTTTTTATTCTTCAGCTATTTTCTTCTGCGGTGAGAATTGACACATAAAGAGAGAGAGAGAGAGAGAGAGAGAGAGAGAGAGAGAGAGAGAGAGAGAGAGAGAGAAGGGGGGTGTTGATAAGGATGATATAATGAGAATCGCAGAGCAAAAGCAGTAATTATTTTCTAGCAATTTGTATGGCTCGCAATATTATTATTAATTAAAACATTTCTAGTAGTTGTTGTTGTTATTATTATTATTATTATTATTATTATTATTATTATTATTATTTTAAGAAAATAATTGCCTTCACTAGCAAGGAGCTTTCATAAAACATGTGAGAAATTATTATTATTATTATTCGTAAAATACACATATTCGTAAAGATTATACTACTACAAGGACACAGCAGACCTGATAAAAATCTTTGAAGAGACTGAAATAGAGGAGACATCAATTTTTTAACACAAAACTTCAAAAGATTCAAAAATCTTGATCAAATTTTTCGTCTTATTAAATCTCCTTCGACGGAGAAAGTGACGAAAAGAGAGAGGAAAGACAGGAGAGAAAGTCGGGGAAAGAAAGAGAAAGGGGGGAATGAATAGCAACTGGTAAGAAAGTAAAAAAAAATTAAACAATAAATCAAAAGTGACTGGAAAGTAGGCAGAATATCAAGTCTTCAGTCTCCAATGTTAAATCCAGTGACGTGGACCCAGGATCTCCCCCCCCCCTCTCCCTCCCCCACTGTGGGGTTAAGCCTTAACCCCTCCCACACCCCTGTGGGGTTTGGGGTCATGTGCTACCCCTTGTGGGGTTTAGGTAAAGTATTGTTGTCCCATAGTTTGGAAGATGACAACCGTGATTGTGTGTTTGTGTGTTTTTTTGGCATATATCTCAAGAACGGCAGCACCGATTTGGATGAAAGTGGTTAACAGCATTCCTTACTATACTTTGATACTTTTCTATACACCAGTTTTAGTGCAGCGCCTCTAAAAAGCATTCGATCAAACAATACTTATCCCATTGTCCACGAATCGTATGAATGTATAGATGTATATACTCCTCCATATAACTGGCTCTATTCTATCCCATCCAAGACCCAGAGCGTTGTCTGTCTGAGCATCTGTTGTTGCCAAGGGTTTATATATATAAACCCCTGAGCACCCCCTTGCCCAAATAGGGGGACCATGGGCCACAATCCGATCTGTCAATCAATTAGCAACTTCCATTCTCGGATCATATCAACAGCTCCATGTAACTGTCTCTATTCTGTCTCAGCCAAGATCCAGAGCGTTGTCTGTCTGTCTGTCTGTCAGTTGTTGCTAAGGGTTTATCCATCCTAAAGCCCTGAGCCCCCCCCCCCCACCTTCCCCCTTGCCCAAATAGGGGGGTGGTTACGTGGGCACAATCCATTAATATTATGTTTGCAAAGCGGACTTAATCTCCAAAACCGAGCACTTTGTCGGCTTGTAGTTAAACCCTCCGTGTTGAAAGATTCGTACCTTTTAATGGATGACTCTTTCATGGGTGGGTTTTGGCTTTGTTCTATTTGTGTTGTTTAGTTTCGTTTAGCTTCGTTTTTCGCTCTCAGGCCTCGTAGTAACCCATTGCCTCTGGAATCAAGGCCCCAGAAGCCCTTAAGTGTTAGATTGTTTGTTGTTTGGGGAAGAAAATAATATTTCGAAATGAAAGTGATCATTATTGGGGGTACTTCTCTCTCTCTCTCTCTCTCTCTCTCTCTCTCTCTGAGAGAGAGAGAGAGAGAGAGAGAGAGAATTGAAATAAAAGACCCTATCTTGATTTGAGGTACTCAACACAAGCTTCTCTCTCTCTCTCTCTCTCCTCTCTCTCTCTCTCTCTTAACAGAGAGATCTCTAGACAGAGAGAGAGGAGAGAGAGAGAGAGAGAGAGAGAGTAGACAAACAACGAATAGCCATACCTTCAATAACCTTTGAACTTTCGTCACCCCACAAAAAAAAAATTGAAAAAAAAATATATTTTTAGGAAAAAGGACCCACGAAATTCGGGACTCCCACTGGAAGCTGTCCACTCCCCCCGCCCCCCGACTAAGCTGGATTAGGACCACAAGCACCCAAGCAACACCTGATTCGGCTGGGGATTGGGGGGGGATTGGGGGATTAGGGAATCCCCCTCTTTTTCCAGTGGGAGGATTAGCTAGAAATGAATCTTACCTGTTTCTTGTGTGTGTGTTTTTTTTTTTTTTTTTTTTATAGATCTGACGCCAGAAATCTGGTGCTACAGTGCTTTGCCACCTCGCAAGCAGGTGAAAGCAGCAGACAGCAGCAGAAGGTAGAAGCAGGAAGCAGGAAAAAGCAGGTAACAGCAGTAGGCAGCAGGTAACAGGTCATCTTTGTTATATTTTCTGATAGATCTGACGCCAGAAATCTTGTTCTACAGTGCTTTGCCACCTCGCAAGCAGGTGAAAGCAGCAGACGGCAGCAGTAGGTAGAAGCAGGAGTAGGAAAAAGCAGGTAACAGCAGTAGGCAGCAGGTAACAGGTCATCTTGTTATATTTTCTGATAGATCTGACGCCAGAAATCTTGTTCTACAGTGCTTTGCCACCTCGCAAGCAGGTGAAAGCAGCAGACGGCAGCAGTAGGTAGAAGCAGGAAGTAGGTAAAAGCAGATAACAGGCATCGTGTAATCTTGTTGGTTTTTTCTGAGATACCTGACGTCAAATTCTGCTCAAAAAGTGCTTTGTCACCCAACAACAGGTAGCAGGTAGGAGGCAGCAGGTAACAGCAGTAGATCAAAGCAGCAAGCAGCAGGAAACAGCAAAGGGGCTCAAGGAGTGTCTGTTTCACCTGGATTATTTTCCGAGATGGGCTGATGGTTCCGAGGACGGCGGGTGGGTTGGGGGGGGGGGGATTGTTTAGTGGGGTAGAGGATTGACGGTGGGTGGGGGGGGGGGGGGGGTGTCCTAAGGAATAGAGAGTGAGGGGGAAGTTTCCCCCCACCCCCACCTCCCCTTTTCCCCCCCTCAATATAAGAAGAGGTAACAAAAGATCAAAGAACAATAGGTGTCTGAGGTTGACGTGAGAAGGGAAAAGTTGAGTCATGTCTAAAATATGTTATGTTCTTCTTTCTTCCTCCTCCTCCTCCGCCTCCTCCTCCCTCCCCCCATCCCCCCTCCCACCCCCCCCTCCCTCCGAACCCCCCCTCCCTCCTCCCCCCTCCCTCCTATTTTCTTCTGGCGAGAGATCAAACAGCTGATCATGTTACCGAGTTGAAGATTAAAGGAGGATCTTGCGATCGTGTTATCAACTTGATGTTCTCCTTCGTCAGCCTTTTATGGCCTAGAGGGGGGGGTGGGGAGGGGAAGGGGGGGAGGAGGGGCGTTACGGACACACACGCACACACATATATATGCCATATAATATATACACACACACATACATACATATATATATATATATATATATATATATATATATATTATTTTTATATTCAAATTGGGCATCCCCATATAACACTACCACCCTTCAGGATCTACCAAATAAGTCTCTGGGGTGTCAGGCTGCGAGCCTCACACCCTCGCCAACCATATCTGTGCCCTACAACCTTTGAGTAACTCCCAGGTGTACATAACTGTGACCAGAACAATGTTTCATGAAATTCTAGACATTTATTTCCTTCAACCTTAATTTTGAAGGTGAACATTTCTTCACCTAAACCTTGATTTTAGAAGTAGAAAAGGGGGCCCCCTTACCCAATTCTACCTTCCCCCAGCCCCCTTACCCCTTGCCTAACCACCCTACCCAAATAGGCAAATGGGTATCAATTTACCTTCACTTGGGTATCGGATTCAGCTAAAGTGCCCCTTAGGGTTTGGTAGAATAGGTTCCGTAAATTAGTATATCCGGGAATGTTCCAAAAATAGAGAGAGAGAGAGAGAGAGAGAGAGAGAGAGAGAGAGAGAGAGAGAGAGAGATAATATCAATAATCTTAATTATCAGTCCTTGTCTTCCTAATAAGGGCAGGGCAGAGAGAGAGAGAGAGAGAGAGAGAGAGAGAGAGAGAGAGAGAGAGAGAGAGAGAATATCAATACTCTTTTAATTATATGTCCTTGTCTTCCTAATAAGGGCAAAGAGAGAGAGAGAGAGAGAGAGAGAGAGAGAGAGAGAGAGAGAGAGAGAGAGAGACCAATTCAGACCCATCCATTATTCTTTCCAGAAACCACAACACAAATGGAAGAGAAATTAAAAAAAAAATTCTCGACCACAAAAATCATTCTGAACATTTTAATGGTGACTTTCACTCTTCTTTGATTTACCGAAGTCTCTGGCGTCGCAGCGATTAAGGGCTATATTGAGAAACGGGAATAAATATTATTGTTGTCAGTGTGAAGATGAATAATTATTACTGTTGTCTTTTTTGTTGGTAATGTGAAAATGAATATGTATTACTGTTAATTTCTAAAAGATACTTTATATGTTATTCCTTTTTGCAACCAAATGAACCCTTCCAGGATTACGTCTTATATCCTTCTACAACCACCTGGAAAAGGATGTTACCACACCCTACCAAAAGAAAAGCCTTCTGTGTAGAAAGTAGGATTCCAGGATTCCAGCCTTTGGAAGGATGGGGCTCAAAGGATCTCCTTACTATGGGGTTGGGGAAGGAAATAAGACGTGATAAGACCTTCCTGAGAGATTGTAGGACATGTCTAGGGTCCCTAGGGGAGTGTAGGATCTTTCTAGGGTCCCTGGGTGACTGCAGGACCTTTCTAGGGTCCCTGGGGGAGTGTAGAAACTTCTTGGGGTCCTTAGGGAAGTGTAGGACCTTTCTGGGGTCTCTGGTGGAGTGTAGGACCTTTTTGGGATTCCTAGGGAAGTGTAGGACCTTTCCGGGATTCCTAGGGAAGTGTAGGACCTTTTCGGGATTCCTAGGGAAGGGTAGGACCTTTTTGGGATCCTTAGGGAAGTGTAGGACCTTTTTGGGATCCTTAGGGAAGTGCAGGACCATTTTGGGGTCCTTAGGGAAGTGTAGAACCTCTCTAGGGTCCTTGTCGGAGTGTAGAACATTCCTAGTCTCCTTGGGGGACTGTAGGACCCTCCCAGGACCCTCCCAGGACCCTCTTAGGGAGGGTTTGTGTAAGCTCCTTTCTCCTACCCCTCCCAGGAAGGATGAGGACGTATAGGATATCCCCCATCCTACGATGACTCATGGAAGAGGCAGCAAATGTTCGCCCTAGACGTAGGGTTGTGGCGGGGGGGGGGGGGGGGGGGGGGCGGTGAGATAGGGGGCCTGTTTGAGTGAAAGGTGCTATACTAAGGTGACCTGATTTCCTCATTGCACGTCAGGTGGTCGACTTATTATTATTATTATTATTATTATTATTATTTCTCTCAGAATTATGCATATACTTCTATATTAATGAGTGTATTTATCTTCATATACATACATATACATGATCAATTTATATATAAACTTAGAATTATTACTTAACCTTCGTCATAATTCCCTCTACCTATATATCACTTTATCAAAATGTTGTCATATCATGAGTCAATAATTCCTGGACGTCTTTGTCAGATTCATCACTTCTGTAAACCCCGTGCCATAACCCGGCCTTGCCATTTTTGGGGCACAGGTGCGCGTTCAATGCCCAGGTGCCCGAATATGTAGTAGGCAGGGTTCTCTCTCTCTCTCTCTCTCTCTCTCTCTCTCTCTCTCTCTCTCTCTCTTAGAGAGAGAGAGAGAGAGAGAGAGTATTTAATTATATAAAGGGTGTGTGTACATAGATATATATATATATATATATATATATTATATATATATATATAGGTATGTATATATAATTATATTTATGTATATATATGTATATACACATATGAAATATATAGATATATATATATATATATATATATATATATATATATATATATATATATATATATATATATATATATATATATATAGAGAGAGAGAGAGAGAGAGAGAGAGAGAGAGAGAGAGAGAGAGAGAGAGAGAGATGGATAGCGAAGAAGCTTAAGATTCTTTGTACAATGTTAGATTGATGACAATAATAATGATAAAAATGATTATTATTATTATTATTATTAGTATTATTATTATTATTATTATTATTATTATTATTTTTATTATTATTATTATTATATTATATCTTACCCTTCACGACATGGACCCAAAACCCTCCAGATTTGGTCACGTACCCAATAAACAGCTTCTAGGACCCCCCGTCTAATTTCTGCCCAACTCAAATGTTTAGTCCCACATTCCTATGCAGTGAGTGCTTAGTACGGTGATTAGATAAGGTAATTAGTGGTTTTTTAGGTCCGTGCTAATGACTGGTGCTGGCTATGAGAGAGAGAGAGAGAGAGAGAGAGAGAGAATATTAGGGAGTCACTGATGTGTTAACGTTTACTAATAATAATAATAATAATAATAATAATAATAATAATAATAATAATAATCGTTACATCAAATTAGACTTTTATTTCCGTTACTTATTTTTATCTCAGAGAGAGAGAGAGAGAGAGAGAGAGAGAGAGAGAGAGAGAGAGAGAGAGAGAGAGAGAGAGATTTTGCAACCACCATTACAGAATTGAAACTCAATTCGAGGAAAATTACACTTTTATCTTACGTGGGGGGTGGGAGGGGAATCACCCCCTACCCTAGTTCCCAACCCCCATCCAATAAATGAAGGAGCTTAGCCCCTCCCCCTCCACTCCAATATTACAAACCCATAGCCTTCTATTGGAATAGGAGGGACATTTCCTACCCATACTATAAATAAGGGTGATTCTACCCCACCCCATATTACACAACTCTTAAATGAGGGAGATGTCCCCCCCGCTTCTATCACACCCCCCCCCCCTTGACCCCCCCCACCTTATTACCAGGGATGCTAGAGACCTCCCCCCCCCCCCTTCCATCATCCCCCCACTACTATAGAGTGGAAGCAGGAGCCATAACCATACATATGACTATGCCATATTCATTTCCCCCCGTATGGGAGCAGATGCCTTAGACTCGCTTCCTATATTCTATTAAGCGTTATGTCTGCGAGATGGAGAATGAATGGGGAGGGGGGTGGGGGGGTTCTCGTTGTCTCACACACCCCCTCTCTCACTCCCCCCCAACCTCCTCTATTCCCATTCCAGCGGGACTCATTCGAAAGGCCTCCTCATTCGAGATTCTTAATGGGTATGATCGGATCTCTTGTAGACGAAGGAGATGGGTGTGTGATGGAATGAAGAGAGAGAGAGAGAGAGAGAGAGAGAGAGAGAGAGAGAGAGTGTATACATGAAAGAATTTTCCACCTTGCTGGATGTATTCTACCAATCTTCATCAGCAAAAAAAAAAATAATAATAATCACAAAAAAAACTTTCATCAACCTCTCTCTCTCTCTCTCTCTCTCTCTCTCTCTCTCTCTCTCTCTCTCTCTCTTCTGAAGTCTAGTGAGGAGATGAAGATGGCATCTTTAGACAGGGGACTCAAAGGCTTCTATCTCGTCAGTGCATAGATGCAGCATCCCAGTGATGCTGAGACTCAATTTTTATTTTGAGTTAATATTTTTTTTTTCACTTCCAAAGAGAAATTAGAAGAGGTTTTGAAAGGGCTACATCGAAGGAAAGTCCATTAGTGTCCTTTTTATCTATTTTTTAATATAAACCAATGAAAAAAATCGCTCAAAATATTTTTGAAAATTATCAAAAGATTGGTAGTGATAGGTGATAGATAATAACAAGATATATATATATATATATATAATATATATATATATATATATATATGATATATATATATATATATATATATATATATATATACTATATATATATATATATATATATATATATATATATAATTTATATATATCGAAAGTTATGATGTGAATGAAAATGGTGAAAAATGATGATGATGGTGATGATGATGAATGCAACACTCACTGTATTCATACACTTCCCCCCCTCCCCCTTCCATGCAGATAGGGGCTTTGCATCAAAACAACAACGAGAGAGAGAGAGAGAGAGAGAGAGAGAGAGAGAGAGAGAGAGAGAGAGAGAGAGAGAATGTTTTTGTTTCTCTCCTTCGCAGCAATATTTGTAATGAGGTGTTCTGAGGGAGAGCAGAAAAAAGATTTTTTTTCCAGGAAATTAGAGAGAGAGAGAGAGAGAGAGATAAGGGGGGTATATATACGTATATCTTGTTACGAGCCATTTCATACGTAATTGTTTAAAACATTTTTAAAAAATATTTTTAGTGAATTTTTTCGTGGGCATAAATAAGTAAAATGCAAAAGAAGACACTAATGAACTTTCCCTCCAAGTAATCCTTTCAAAATATCTTCTTATTTTCTCTTTGGAAGTGAAAAAAAAATATAAATAAAAGACCTCAAAAAAAAAAAAACATGAAGATGCTGCAACTCTGTATTGACGAGATACTCCTTTGAATCGTCTATCTAAAGATGCATCTTCATCTCTCCACTAGACTCCAGAAGAGAGAGAGAGAGAGAGAGAGAGAGAGAGAGAGAGAGAGAGAGAGGAATACTCACAATTCACACAAGCAAAGCAAACCGTACGAAAGCAACAAAAACATCATCCCCTTTGATGCTGACTCTTAAAACAAGAGTCAGTCTCTCTCTCTCTCTCTCTCTCTCTCTCTCTCTCTCTCTCTCTCTCTCTTCACAGATCTGAAATATAGAGGAAATATTTTTTCCTGCCGCATACAAATTTGAATCGTCAGTGGTAAGTGGTTCCTGATTTGGGGGGGCTAGGGGTTGGGGGGGTGTGGTTATGGGATTGTCTGTAGTCTGTGTAAGGAATTATAATGAAGGATATATATTATATATATATATATATAATATATATATATATAATCATCATAATTAAACAAACTATATATATATATTGTAAAAACTTAAAAGAAATACATATATGTGTATTTTTTTTCTTTGAGGTTTTTATACTTATTATTTGTTTTAATTATTGCCTTAATTAAATTACTTATATTAAAAATTGCATTTGTTTTCATTACACACACACACACACATATATATAGTATATGCATATATATATGTATATATATATATATATATATATATATATATATTAGTTTACAGTTTTACCATATTTTATTCATGGTTCTCTCTCTCTCTCTCTCTCTCTCTCTCTCTCTCTCTCTCTCTCTCTCTCTCTCTCTCTCAAGTTTCTGCAATGATTTAAATGTAAATGATTTTACAGTAAATCTCTCTCTCTCTTCTCTCTCTCTCTCTCTCTCTCTCTCTCTCTCTCTCTGTTACCAACCGATCTACTCACACTCGAACCCCTCCACGGGGGGAAGGAGAGGGGCCGGTTGTGTATAACCCACGAGACGAAACAATTAAAAAGTCATCAAACAGAATACAGGAAAAGAAAGAGTTGGTGGGGAGGGGGGGGGGGGGAAATCCAGGGGAAAAAACGTCATTTCTTCAGAGTCTGTCACACACTTGTCATTACTTCCGGAAAAGCCTTAATCATTTGCAGGAGTTGAATATGCAAATGAGGTGGGGAAATGGTACGGGTATTTTGTCCCAATTTCTGATGAGGTAAAATGGAAAAGGACTTTTTCACTTTTTAATGTCGAGAGTAAAAGGAATTTTTTTTTCACTTTTTTATAAGAAAAAAAAAAGTATTTTGTCTCGATTTTTCTAAACAGGTAAAATGGAAAAGGACCTGTTTTTTTTTTTTTGCACTTTTTAATGCCAAGAGTAAAAGGATTTTTAAAATTTTTTTTAATAAAGTAAAATAAAATAAAAGTATTTTTCTCAATTTTCTGAAAAGGTAAAATGGACAAGGACTTTTTTTTGCTCTTTTTAATGTCAAGAGTAAAAGGAATTTTTTTTACTTTTTTAATAAAATAAAAAAATAAAAGTATTCGTCTCAATTTTCTGAAAAGGTAAAATGGACCAGGACCTTTTTTTTTGCACTTTTTAAAGTCAAAAGTAAAAGTATTTTTTAAAATGATTTCAGAAGTAAAAGGATGTTTACTTTTTTAATAAAGTTAAAAAATATAAGTATTTTATTTCAATTTTTCTGAAAAGGTAAAATGGACCAGGACTTTTTTTGCACTTTTTAAAGTCAAGAGTAAAAGTATTTTTTTAAATGAAGTCACAAGTAAAAGTTTTTATTTACTTTTTTAATAAAGTAAACTAAAATAAAAGTATTTTTCTCAATTTTCTGAAAAGGTAAAATGGACCAGGACTTTTTAAAGTCAAGAGTAAAAGCATTTTTTTAAATGAAGTAAGAAGTAAAAGTATTTATTTTAC
>NC_087223.1:15439217-15444217 GCF_015104395.2 Macrobrachium nipponense
GGGGAGGAGTCCATAGCCTCCACCTCCTGACTCCTTCTCACTCTGGTTGAAAGAATGGCTCTTCTTGCCTTCTTAACTCCCGAAGGAGACTCCTCAGGGGAAGTTTTCTGGGCTCGAATCAATCGTCGGAGCCTTCCAACTCCTCTTGAGTGGTCGAGATCGATCTGAATCCTCCATCACGTCTCGGAGATGAAGATCCCGACGACGAAAAAAAAAACACTCACGCAGGACGCTTTTGCAAATAGCGATCCTTGGCAGTCTGGGGTGTCACAGAAACCACCGCCGAAGGGACACCTGATCGGTGGGGATTCTCCACAACCTCCTTTCGGTTTTCGACATTCCTTCTCCTCTGGCATGTGAGCTTGAAGAGGTCTAGACCTAGGAGCGTTGCGGAGCCGACCAGATGCCCCCTCCACTACACTGGGGACACTCATATCGCTGTCCACTGAAAAATCACTAGCCTTACTTGTATGGCAGCCATTTTGTTTTCCATCAACTTGAAGGCTGCTTTTAGATCCGCAAGTTCTTTCGCTGAATCTACAGGTTCTGCAATAGGAGAAGGGGCTGCAATGGAAGGAGAAGTAGCAATACTTACCCTTGGGGAAGATCCCAAGCTAGGAATTAGTTCAGATCTCGAACTACTTAAACTTCTATAAGAAGCCTTCCTCACTCTTTCTCTCTCTAACTTTTTCAAATAATTAGTTAGATTCTTCCATTCGTTCTCACTCAAATTCTCACATTCCTTGCAAGTATTAGTAAAAGAACATTCATACTCCCTGCAACCCTTGCATACAGTGTGAGGGTCTACCGAAGCTTTCGGCAACCTCACCTTACAGCCTACATTCACACAACGTCTCACAACCATTCCAGAGTCAGACATTTTTAAAGAAAAATCCAAAATCAAGTCCACAAAACAGTCCACAAAAGCATATGCCAATCCAACAATCCAGATACGTCACCAAAAGTCGGTCAAGAAGATCAATTGCCAGTGAAAAAAGAAAAACCAATCGAGAGGAACCAACAACAATGTTGATGGCCCACCGGGCGACAGAAGAATTCTGATTAGAAAACGGGATGGTTCCTAGTCCTGCCACCAGGGCAGGGCGGTAGATCACCTGACCTACCGGTAGCGTGTGCCGCGAAATTTGAAATTCTGTCGGAGACGACGGAGTCTGTAACTAATTATATATCTGGCAGGGAAGTTGAATGTATAAAAATATATATATATACATGTATATATAATATATATATATATATATATATGTATATAATCTATATATATGTATATATTATATATATATATATATATAATATAGTATATATATATATATATATATATACTGTCTTTGACCCACAATCATCGACTAACTACCACATACATAGATACTGCACCTATATATAGAAAAAACCACCATTCTATTCCCACTAATATATATGTATATGTGTATATATATATATATATATATATATATATATATATATATATATATATATACATATATATATATATATATATATATATATATATATATATACATATATATATCGAGCTACAAATGTCCTTTATATCTAATTAGCTCTACCTCAGAATTAATATATTTTCATATATGTTTAAACCGAAGGGGAATTTATTCAGCGATAATAGAACTGCCGGCCGACGGGCACGAACCATTGACATCTTCAATTAAAAGGACTGGCAGTGAAGCCATAGCCCACCCCACCACCACAAGAGGATATAAGTTTATGCCGCTTCCCACTTCAAATACCTGCCGCACTCAGGTATCTTTAGTTTTGGAGACTGCATCAAACCCTCGTCGTCCCCGGTAGCGTTGTAGTGCTTTTGCCCGCACATAGCCATTACATAAGTCATATCACATTACCGTGATTCATATACATATATCGAGCTACAAATGTCCTTTAATATCTGATTCGCTCTACCTCGGAATTAATAAATTTTCATGTATGTTTAACCGAAGGGGAATTTATTCAGCAATAATAGAATTGCAATAATAGAATTACCTGAGCGCGGCAGGTATATGAGTTGGGAGGCGGCATAAAACTTATATCCTGTCGTTGGCGGGGGTGGGCTAAGGCTTCACTGCCAGTACTGGAATTGAAGAGTGCGATGGTTCGTGCCCGTCGGCCGGCAATTCTATTATCGCTGAATAAATTCCCCTTCGGTTTAAACATTTTTGAAAATATATTAATTCCGAGGTAGAGCGAATTAGATATTAAAGGACATTTGTAGCTCGAATGATTTATATGAATCACGGTAATGTGATATGACATATATATATATAATATATATAGATATATATATATATATATATATATATATATATATATATATATATATATATATATATATATATCAATTTTAGGGAAAACGCCAAATTGGAAAATATCCACTTCCCAAGAATTTTGAATTTCGACGCCGAAGCCCCTTTTGATAAAATACCACAGGTGTAATATGAGTTCACCTTTCCTCTTGGAGAGTTTTGTAGAAAAAATAGAGAAAAATGTATATCTAAAAATAAAAATTGAAAATAAATAAATATACTTTTATACCATGGAAAACTGTGATCACAGCTCGCCAAGAAAAACATCCCTCTTTTTATTTCGCGTTTTGCATTATTGGATCGGCCAAAAGGGTCGAAAAACTCCAAACCCCCCCCCCCCCTGCGAAAAAAAAGGACCCCAAAAAACAAAAAAACTTTATTGCCCGTAAGCGAGACTTTGAGTAAAGTTTAGCAGCCTCTTTTGAAAAAAAAAGGGGGGTCCAAAAAAGTTGGCAATGCTGATTTGCGAAAGCTCTGGAAAGTTGGTACGCCTGATTCGGACAGGTGGTAGGTTATTGGTAGGTCTGAATCTGAACAGGATTAAGATGCAGTAAGTATTATTATTATTATTATTATTATTATTATTTTATTATTATTATTATTATTATTATATTATTCAGATGAAACACATCCATATGGAACCAGCCCCCCCACGGGTTACTTTATTATTATTATTATTATTATTATGATTATTATTATTATTATTATTATTATTGTAAATATGAACTTTATTCAAATGAATAACCAAAAAAAACCACCACAGGAGCCACTGATATGTAATTCAAGCGTTCAATTTGAAAAGTGACATAAACAAAAGAAAGTAAAAATAAATCAACTAAGTAACAAACAAACAGATATAGAGACAGAATACAATTAAATTATTGAAATACAGGGAGAATGGTATTAGAGTAGAATTGCAAAGCATCCTAATTAGAACCTCTGAAGAAGTTCGTATCAAACAACTTCCTCAGTAGAGAGGTTGGCTCCACAGTCCAAAGGTGTCAGGAATAAAGAACCTCTGGAGAAGGTCGAAAGACACCACATTTATTCCATACAGTTGGCCTGCGGCTCAGTCAGCAAATAAAAAATTATATTTTGGATGAGAATCGAAATAAATCTCTTCCTTTGAGTCTCGCTTGAGTTTGAGGTCTTGTCAGAAACATATTTTTTTTTTATAAAAGGAGTATTGGCCTGAAACCCCTGGGGGTGGGGGGGGGGGGGGGGGCGGGGGGGGGAAATAAGAGAAATATCTGACGGAAATAAGGACGGTTCAGACTTCAAATATCGAATATATCGAATATGTGATGTATTTGAGATATCCAGCGTCAAATATATTCGCCAGAATGTTTTTACGAGATAAATAAAACGTTGGATATATTCTCCTATGGCGTTTATACAATGCTACAAGATTTAGTTTATTTATACATTACTCCTGACGACGTTATTGTATTCTTGTATCGCTCTTTACAGATCACTGCTGTATTATAAAGCATAGGCAAGTAGGTCTCCCAACCTAGTAACCATGACTTGCCCAGGGCCGAAAAATTTAGTGAGGAAAAAGGGTAGAAAAATGAATCGTGAAAAGTGCCAGAAAACCAGAATTCCGAAGCTGCAAGTCAAAATGAAACTAGGCGTGTTCTGACCTCCAGCTTACTCTGGAGGGTATGCTAAAATCTACGGTCAAATAGAGCGTTGTTTCGCCGACGAAATTCAAAGTCAATACGCTATATTTCATTAGAAATAATTATTCTGTACTGTTTAACAAAGCACGTAATTTAATTTTTCACATTTTCATTCTAATAAATTAAGCATAAATATCGTATCTTGAAATTCCTGTATCTTGAACTCAACATGAAACACCTTTTTAGACTCCTCCATAGACCTTTCCTATCCCCCCCAACAACAGCAACAGCAATGTAGCTTGTAGGCTTACTCCCCGAGTAAGCGGAGAGTCACAAACTACCACAAGTTGAATGAAACCAGGAAAAATATTATTGAACCATCACGGTTGCTATATATGACATGAAAATATGTTTTCACATTTTTCATAAACAGAAATATGAATAAGGTGCATTTTTCCACACCTTGGATGCTATTATACGAAGTGTCGGATTCTCTGTTGTGAAGGAAAAGGTTTTTCTCTCTTTTTTTTCAGTATAGTTATTCCATTTCAAAAGGCATTTGTGGAGGCTATGAATATAGAACATAATAAACAGATATCTGAGATATCTGCATTAGGTGTCAGAGGTTGCGCTATACTTTCCTTACAATAAACAAACTCCTGTCAACACAAGACTATGAGTCAACAGTCTTTTCACTTGCGTCACTGAGTCAACTCAGTGACCAAGAAACTTTTAGATCCCAAAACCCAGTGTGACTCATGAGTTAGTCAGCAGAATATTCCCCGAGTCACTGAGTCAAGCCAGTGACTCACGAGTCAGTCAACTGAATCAACTGACTCACAAGAAGAAAATGAGTCAACAGAGTATCATCTGAGTCAACCACAGTCAGGTACCCAGTGGTCTAAAACTGCTGTCAACACAAGACTATGAGTCAACAGAGTCTTCACTTGCGTCAATGAGTCAACCCAGTGACTCATGAGTCTGTAAACAAGTATCCCAAGATACAACGATGTATTCAGTGAGTCACCAAGTATTTTTT
>NC_087223.1:15449217-15469217 GCF_015104395.2 Macrobrachium nipponense
CTGCTGACAATGTTTGGTGGGAACATCTGCTGACAATGTTTGGTGGGAACATCTGCTGATAACGTTTGGTGGGAACATCGGCTGACAATGTTTGGTGGGAACATCTGCTGACAATGTTTGCTGGGAACATCTGCTGACAATGTTTGCTGGGAACATCTGCTGACATTGTTTTTGTGGTTTTTAAGCTTTCAGATCCGGATACGAGAGGGGGTAAATGGACTGGCCTTAAAACCATTGTGACCGGACGCAGTCCGGATAAAAGTGACAAATCTGAAAGCAACAAATCAAGATCATAAAAAAAAAATAGTCTCAACCGGACCAAGTCTAAATGATGGAAAATTCTGGCAAGGCCACAAGTCCAGATAAAAGAGTGGATCAAATGGCGCCAACGACCGAATCGAAGAGTCGAAACCGTCCGGCCCCAAGTCCGGATAATATAAAACGTGACAGGATCAAGTCCCGATGAAATGGTGGAATATGTCGGCCATACGTCCGGATAAGAATCAAGACTCGACTGGGCTAAGTCCGCAAACAAGGGTAGCAAGTCCGAAGTCTAAAAAACTGTCCAGTTCGACTGGAAAAAGTCCGGATGAATGTGCGGAAAACTGTCCAGCCAAAAGTCCATAAATATTAAGGACAAAGTTCGGATAACACAAGCTATAAAAAAAATAGTAGTAGACCAGTCCAAAGTCCGGATAAAAAGGGACTTCAGCTCAGGACCAGGTCCCAAATCTGAACGAAACAGGACAATTAACTTTAAAAAATCAAACCATTTCTGAATCTTGCGACAGGCCTTAGAAGTCCCATGCAAGCGCAGTATTGGGTTATCAGAGGGGTCGATAGTCTATGGAGAAAATCAGTGTCTTTTTATCTGGACTATGTTTATTCAATTATTACCAATTCTAATACTGCGACTATTGACACTACTTCTGTTCACTACGTAATACTGTGGCACCAACCTCCTGTCTATGTACACACACACTATTTTAATTAACTGAGTCAGGAGACTATCTATGAGTTTTTTTTATTATCAGGACTATGTTTGTTCAATTATTACCAATTCTAATACTGCGACTATTGACACTACTTCTGGTCACTACGTAATACTGTGACACCAACCCCCTGCCTGGCTACGTACACTCACCACCTTCATAAACGCGTAACACCGCCCGCCATGATTATGCCCGGAAAACTAATACCCAATATCGCACGTCAAATCATGACCACCCATACTTCAAAGGGCGCGCCCGCCCGCGTTATTACAATAAGTACAATATCATTGCCATTTTAAAAAGTAAATAACGGCACTTTCGCTAACCATCTCCAATAACACGGCTGTGAGAGATTTACCCCGAATTAAAAATCACAGGTCGTAATGGGTTCATTTTTTGTTTTTTTGTTTTTTGTTGCAAATGGCCTATATTTTGCTTTTTGTGGGGGGGGGGGGGGTGGGCAGGGGGCGGAGTACACCCCACCCCCCTACCGCACAAAATAAACCTACTTTAATACCATAGGATTTACACGTTGGATGTTTCGTTTTATTTCAATTTTTTTGTTTTTATAACCGACGTCAACCATTCTTCAAACAAAAGTCATTTTTAAAAAAAATCTTCTCATGCATCATTCGAACCAAATACTTTTTTCTTTCTCTCTCTATGACAGGGGTAGAGCATTCGTCGATGGTTACCGATCCATGGAGTGGCCAAACTCAATGATCCTTGACTTGTAATGACAAAGTGAAAGATTATAAGCTTTTTTTTTGTATTGAGCGTTTTTTAAAGATTCATTATTATTATTATTATTATTATTAGTCATTGATTATTATTATATTAATTATTTTATTATTATTATTCTATTATTATTAAGTTATTGATGATTGATTATTATTCAGAAAGCAACTGAATGGCGATACAACACTAGGTGATATTTTATATATATATATTATATATTATTATAATATATAATATATATCTAATATATATATCTTATATATATATATATATATAAATATAATGTATAAGCCACGAATGGAAGAAATAAACAACGGAAGTTCCTGCAAAGGATCTTTCGACGTTCAACGTCCTTTACTCAGCAGATGGCTTTATAGCTTTATTTATGGATCTATCACGTTCCCAAAACTTTCGTGGATTAAGGTTATACATACATATATACATAACATAAATAACATACATACATAGATATATATATATTATATATATATAGAAGAGAGAGAGAGACGAGAGAGAAAGGGAGAGACGGAGAGGAGAGAGGAGAGAGAGAGGAAGAGAGAGAAAGAGCGAAATTTCCATTCGTGCACGAGATTAGAAAAATTAATCCATTTTGCGTTGAAACTGGCTTCGCCGTTGTAAAAAATGAGTAGTTAAATACACTTGAATGAGTTTCTCTCTCTCTATTCTCTCTCCTCTTCCTCTCTCTCTCCTCTCTCTTTCCTTTCTGTATACTTTCACCCTTACCTGGTAAATATTACATGGTACCTCCCCACGAACGCTCTCTCTCTCTCTCTCTCTCTCCTCTCTCTCCCTCTCTTTCTCTCTCTCCTCCTCTACTCTCTCTATGGATTCCCCGACACCTAAAGTGAAAAACAGTCAGTCACAACCTCCAATCACGCTGAGATAGAGAGAGAGAGAGAGAGAGAGAGAAGAAGAGAGAGGAGAGAGAAAGAGAGAAGAGAGAAATACTTACACTTCTTCTCCTCTCTCTATTTTGCTTCCAAAACTTCAAAACGGCTGGGAGGCATTAGGGCTAGCCGTTGAATATTAAAGAGGCTCGCTCATTTTACCAAAGGTTACCTGGAACCCATTTACTAGACATAATAAATAAAAAAATATATATATGAGGAGTTTATATAGAGAGAAAAACCCTCCCCTCCCTCCTTCCTCAAAAACCCACCCCGAGAGTTACAAAGGGACGGACAAAACCTGCTTTGAAAAATCAGCTGATCAGCGAGATGGTGGGGCCGGTCCGACTTACCATCCTGTTGGTTGGAAACTCTTTGGGGAGTTACTTAAATAGTTGAAACATTACTTTTCTTTTGGGGGGCATTACATAGTTCACAGATTTCTTTTGGGGAATTACTTTAAAATAGTTTCAGGAACTCTTTGGGGATTAACTTAAATAGTTCAAAGACTCTTTGGGGATTGACTTATTTCAGAGGACCTTCTTTGGGGATTAACTTAAATAGTTCAAAGTACTCTTTGGGATTACTTGAGTTTCAGAGGACTTATTTGGAGACTTACTTAAATAGTTTCACAGGACTCTTTGGGGATTACTTAAAAATAACATCCACAGATTTCTTGGGGGGATTACTTAGTTCACAGACTCTTTGGGGATTACTTAAATAGTTCACAGACTTTTTTGGGGATTACTTAGTTCACAAACTCTGAGGATTACTTATAGTTCACAGACTCTTGGTTAGGGGATTGTACTGGAAATAGTTCACAGACTCTGGAGATTACTGAAATAGTTCAACAGGACTTTTCTTTGGAGATTACTTAAATAGTTCACAGAATCTTTGGGGATTACTTAGTTCAAAGACTCTTTGAGGATTATCTAGCAGTTCACAGACTGAAAATTACTTCTTAAGATAGTTCAGAGACACTTAGAAGATTACCCAGACAGTTCACAGACTCTCTGGAGATTACTTAGGTCACAGACTCATTGGAGATTACCTGGAGACAGTTCACAGACTCTCTGGACATTACCAAATAGGTACCTGAAAGACAGCAGCCGGGGATTTCTGCAGTTCAGATGATATGATAAAGTAAGTTACATCTGGTCAGGGCAATGCTTGGCAGGGTGACCCGTGAATGAGTACCAGGCAACACCATGGGCATTAGGCGTCTGGCGAGAGAGGCAATGAGTCACAATGAGGACTGCAACAGAGAGGGGAGGAGATTCTCCTCCCACCAGAGAATACCAAACAAATAAAGTCCATCTCAGAATCCCCCAAGGAGAGAATCCCACATCTTCAGCAGACTCTCGCAGTCCATTAACTGTTGCTTGCAAATTCTCTCTCTCTCTCTCTCTCTCTCTCTCTCTCTCTCTCTCTCTCCTCCGGCCAGCTTACATAATCCCCCTGTAAAAGCTTGCTTGCAAGCGCATCCGTTTGGCAGGAACAGCAGGAAATGTACGAGTGCTTGGATCGTATTAGTGTTTGTGTGTGTGTGTGTTTGGGAGAAGGGGAAAAGGTGGCGTGTGGAGTTGGTGTTTGCAAACAAAGGGTCCTAATAATAATAAAATAATAATAATAATAATAATAATAATAATAATGGCTTTGACAACATATATATAAACACACCACAAGATTGTGTGGCTTCTAGTTTCCATCAAGCATTCAGGGATGAGATTGCGAGACCCAGTACCACTACATCAAAGAAATAACCTGCTCAAGGTAGAAGATACACACACACACACACACACACACACATACAAGGCTTCTAAGGACATTCGGACGCCTTCGAAAAAAAAAGTGAGAGACTAATTATTCGTCGTCCAAAATATTCTTCTTCACCAAAGGACCCACCCACATACCAACCCACTCACCCACATGCCCACCACCGAGCCGGGCACACACGTTTGCTGCTCTCTTAATTAAAGCCATTATATACCCCTTTGCTGAAAAGCTCCAATTGAGCCCTGACGGGATTTTTACTCAAATGGAGACGCGAGAAGAAGATGAAGAAGAAGAAGGAAGAGGAAGAGGAAGAGGAACTCGCCAATTAAGCCCTCGATGCTGCATTGTTTACAAGGTGTTAGATGTCGTTCGCTGCTCGCTTTTGCTCGCTATCGCAAGGCTGCATTAACAACAGGCTGCAATTGTATCGATTCGCTGAATCGATACCGTGGGGGGGGGGGGGGGGGGGGGGGGGGGGGGGGGGGGGGGGGGGGGGGGGGGGGGGGGGGGGGGGGGGGGCGTCGACTTGTCTGCATGATGTGTGAAAATGAAAGCGGAGCGGGGATCATAAATAATTCGATTCGCCGACGAGGGAGATAGATGATAGGTTTGGGTCATTTTTTTTCCTTTTAAATATATTGGTGTTTCTGCTGATGTGAGCAGGTTTTTTTTATAAACGTATATGGTTGTTAGTTGAATTTGGTGGGTCGATTTTGAGATTGGAGAAGAAGGACTAATAGGCTAGCAACTTCATCCACAATGTCTTGCTGAGCCAATAACACCAAGATGACAAGTTGTAGTACAAAACTATATATATATATATATATATATATATATATATATATATATATATATATATATATATATATATACTATATATATATATATATATATATATATATATATATAGACTTCTGACTCACATAGGGATCGAACCCCGGCGGGTCTCTCAAGTGAGAGGTTCAGGTCTTAACAACTGACCTCCCTCCCAAACAGATCAAAACGTAAGAAATTGAATCAAAAATACTTCGGTACACGAGGTTTTTCCTGAGAGACCTTACCTTACAGACCTTACATCTTGTTTCGGGTTGCCCCAGGTCCCACTCAGTGTGAGGCACCTCTAATGTCTACCAGAGAGTTGCTAGTACATCTTCCGGTATATTTTGCATCTTCCAATCTTGGATGGTCTGGGATGCAGTTTTAGATATTTGTCGAGCTTATTCTTAAACACATCTACGCTCACATCCTGATATCCTTCCTCAGATGAGCTGGCAACGCATTGAATAGACGCTGCATTATCGATGCTACTGTGCGTAGTGGATTAATGTCCTGTGTGCTTTCCTTATTCTTTTTTCCTGGTATAGTTTTGGGTTTGGCACTATTAATCTACCTCTGCTTGCTCTTTCTGAATATTTTTAGTTCCATGATATTTTCTGCTATTTTTCATTCTATCTGTTTCCATGCCTGAATTATCATGTAGCGTTCTCTTTCTCCTTTCTAGACTATATAATTTTAAGAATTGTAGTCTTTCCCAGTAGTCTAGGTCCTTAACTTCTTCTATTCTAGCTGTAAAGGACTTTGTCACTCTCTATTTGTGCAATATCCTTTTGATAGTGTGGGTCACCATATCATATTGCAATATTCAAGTGGACTACGAACATATGTTTATAAAAGCATATCATGTGTTCAGCTTTTCTTGTTTGAAGTGCCGTAACAACATTCCATTTTTGCTTTACATTTTGCAAACAGAGTTGCTATTTGATCATTGCATAACATGTTCCTATTCATCATCACACCAAGGTCTTTAACTGCTTCCTTATTTGTGATGGTCTCATTATTAGGTCCCTTATATGCATATAGCTTTCTTTCTCTGTCTCCATAATTTATTGATTCAAATTTATCAGAGTTAAATACCATCCTATTTACCTCTGCCCAATCATATACTTTGTTAAGGTCTCTTTGTAGAGCGTTCCTATCTTCGTCACAAGTAATTTCTCTACTTATTCTTGTGTCATCTGCGAAACTACTCACTACCGAATCCTTCACATTATTGTCTATGTCTTCAATCATAATAACAAACAGTATTGCAGCTAACACCGTACCTTGCGGCACACCGGATATTACCTTGACTTCATCCGATTTCTCATCGTTTGCAATAACTATCTGTTTTCTGTTGTGTAAAAATTCTTTTAACCATCTTCCTACTTTATCCACGATATTGTGTTTTCTATTTTCTTCGCTAATATATTATGGTCTACTTTATCAAAAGCTTTTTTTGCAAAGTCAAATAAACCACATCTGTTTCATTTCCGCTTTTCATATTTTTGAATATGTTCTCACGGTGGACTAACAGTTGGGTTTTGTGTACTTTTCCGGGTACGAAACCATGTTGTCCTTTATTAAACAAATTATTTTTTATTAAATGTTCATAATATTTTTCTTCATTACCCTTTCATACACTTTCATAATAGTTGATGTTAGACTCACAGGCCTATAATTACTTTGCCTCTAGTCTTGATCCACTTTTGAAAGTAGGGGTAATATATGCTAATTTGTGTCATCTAAATAAATCTTGCTGTATCTACACTTTGTCTTAATAATATGCAAGTGGCTTTGCGATAGAATGAACTACTTCTTTAACAAAATAGCAGGAATTCCATCAGGCCCTGCAGCAGCTCCTATTTTTAATTTCATTAATAGCCTGCACAATATCAGCTTCATTAATATCTATGTCAGCTAAATATTCACTATTTTCATCCCTTACTTCTATATCTATTATCTTCATTATCTATTCTAGGGTGAATTCTCTCTTATATCGTTCTGCCAGTATGTTGCAAATTTCCTTTTTTTCATTCGTTAATCTCCCTTCAATTCTCAGAGGGCCTATTTCTATTCTTCTTTTATTCATCTTCTTCTTCGCATATGCGTATAATAGTTTGGGGTTTTGCTTGATATTTAATAGGGTTTTTTCTTCCAAGTCCCGTTTTTCATTTTCTTTTGATTGTATAATCTTTTGTTCTGCATTTTCTATCTTACTTTTTAGTTTCTATAACTTTCCATGCATTTTTTTCTTTTGCAAGGACCTTTTTTTCCACTTTCTGATTTTCTGGAACAAGATCCTTCTGTCTCTTGGTATGCATGAATGATGTTTACTTTTCTTCTTCGGTATATATTTTTCCACTATTTCTCCAATATTTTATATAATATCTCCGTATTTACCTTATGTCATCACTTACGAAAAATGTTATCCCAATCTTTGTTTAATTCTTCATTAATTTCTGACCATTTTATATTTTACTGTAGAAGTTGTATTTTCCATATCCTTCCCACTTTTTCATTTCTTGCTTATCTCTATTTTCACTTGCTTTGGAATGAACTGTTAATTCTATGACATTATGGTCTGAAATATTTCGCATTATAAACTATTATTTCTTAACATAATTCATCTCGTTCACAAATACTAGGTCTAAAGTATTTTCCTTTCTTGTTGGCAGGTGATTTATTTGTTGAATGTTTGTATTCTAGTAGCATATCTAATAGCTTTTCAAATTGCTCTTATCTTCTGCACTACTATTACTCTCTTTTTATATGTACAAGTACAACCACAATCTCCTATTCGTTCTTTCCATTCTACGAAAGGAAAGTTGAAGTCACCAGATAGGAGAATAGTCCAGTCCTTGTGATTTCTACATATATCATCCAATTTTTCAATTATTAAGTCAAACTCTTAGTATTAGGAGGTCTATATATTACATGTTCATCAATTTTTCAGATTCAAATTCTACCGCTATTAGTTCACATTCTGAGTTACTATATTTCTCATATATTTTTCCTTGTTTTTTGTCTTTCCCATATATTGCGGTTCCCCCTTGATTCCTATTTTTTCTATCTGATCTATAAGTTTGGAACCCTTTTATTTGTCATCATTCCCAGTCTCTTGGAATACCAGGTTTCACTTATATTCATTATATCTATTTTCTTTTCATTTTGGGTTAGTTCTTCTAAGTACTCTATTTTCTTTTTGAGTTACTCGTAACTAAACCCTGCGCATTCATCACTATGATGGTTGCGTGTTTTCTCCTTCATTTAATACTGGTAGTAATAAGGATTTTCACATGTCTCTTTCCTGTTCGGTATGTTGTTCTTTTTTCATTTCCAGAAATTCTGACATTAAAAAATCCAACTTTTCCATAATATGTGATCTTCCTTCATCATAATTATTCATTTTGTGTCTGAATCTGCAATTTTCTCCGTTTCTGCAATATCCTCTTGCATAATAAATACAGTTATTATCTCTTGGGTATAATTTCGGAGCTGATGCTTTGAAATTTTTTGCTGACACCTCTGCTATCTCATTGGTTGGTTTGCTTTTCTCTTTTACCTGATATTCTTGATTTCTCTCTTTATTTGTTTCTTTCTTATTTGGATTTATTACTTGGTTTGGTTATTTATTTTGATTATGATTCATGGCTACAGGGTGCATATATTTGCATTTTTTGTCGAACTTACATCCTTTTCTTCGTTTAGGTTTTTACATATTTTTGGATGCAGATCTCTGCAATCATCCCCATATCCATCTAAGTATGCACATTTACCATATATTTCATAGTTTGACATTATCTTAGGATGTTTGTAGTAACATCTTTCTCCAAATCTGCAATTCCCTCTTTTTCAAAAAGGTTGCAGATTTTGTCTTTCTTGTCTATTTTTTCCTCTTTCGTCATTGTATAGATCTGGGTAGAGCCTCTTCGGGATTTGCTTTTCTGTTGTCATATCGTAATTTATTTCTTCGTAGGTATGCTGCCTTTATTGCCTCATATGTAGTATCAATGAGTATCTCTGCATCCATACTTTATCTTGTTCTTTGTTTCCTTATTTTTTTCTGTCATTTCATTTTTGTTTTACTTCTCTTCCGTTTTCCTCTTCTTCTTTTTCTTCTTCTTCTTCTCCTTCTCTTCTTCTTCATCCTCAACTATTGTACATTCAATCTTGATTTAATAACATTGTCTATCCATGATAGACATGTGAACAAAAAATTCTTGTATCTTTTCTCAAATCTTGTATTACCTCAGCACACTGTGGATGGGTCGGAATGTTGCATGCAGCACATTTTCTGATTAGGTTTTGTGGATTGACTATGCTATACCAAACCTTACACAGTTTGCATGCTTTTGGCATTCTTTTTCCTAATGCATCAATTAGGATATTCACAGATTCACCTTATTCATTTCTTTGTCGGTAATATGTTGGTTTATGTATATTTTCTTTGATGAGTCTCTTGACCACTTGGATTTTATTGGAACTTCTTCAATTATTTTCAAGATGTTTTCATTAGATTTGTTCCAGTTTGAAGGTTATTATCCTTCTAATATCTATGAATGCTTTTGTATCTTTTTGGTTAGGGGACTGTTGCTGATTTCATAGATGAGAAATGCCAGTTCCCTTCCTGCTACCTCATCGTATTGCGAATCTGCTAAACACGCCAAATTACGCCACCTCTTCCCGCAGTTGGAACTTACTGCCATCTTGTTCTGATTTATAGTATTACACTTGATAAACTAACTTAGAAGACGCTTTATCCTACTATTTTCACACTAATCTTATCACCGATAGTTCACGAACACTTCTAGATATTTCTCAAATTCTAGTCGTATGTTAAACTTGTGATATCTGTTGATTAATCTGAGTTCACGCGGGTACGTCTCACCAAGCAAGATGGCTACTTACGGGAGAGAGAGAGAGAGAGAGAGAGAGAGAGAGAGAGAGAGAGAGAGAGAGAGAGAGAGAGAGAGAGAGAGAGCACAAACTATCCTTGTCCAAATCCAAACGGCAGCCAGTCCCTATGAAGTCCATATATATACATATTAGTCCGGACGAAACCACCTGAGGTCATATTCCTTTGTGGAGCCTTCAGGTCACAAAGGAGCGCGAATCGCGGTTGATTGATTGCTTCGGTTTTATTGGCGTCGCCAGCCATCAAGGGCAGTTACTGCTACTGCTGTATACTGTCTTCCAGTCCCTGGAAAGACCCACTTCCCAATGTCACTATAATGCTATTTCATTAATGCTTTCTGGTTTCCTGGACAGTTATAAATGAAGCGTTGAGCCTGGTAGCAATTTAGTTCCTTTGCCCCTCTATGAGGGCATGGGACGAGACTAACTACCTATAAACAGTGCAACAATCCTTATGTGATTGTAGTGAGCGGATCTAGTTCACACTGAAGCCAACTACGGATAACAGCTATATTAACTGTAGTAGATTCACATCGACCGTGCATTTGATGTCTACGCCAGTCCCTTATGACGCTCCTGATTGGCTGTTGATAAGCCAGTCACAGGGCTGGAAACTATCATTCTCTCGAGAGAGTTCACATAGGCAGGATGTAGTGTGTCACCTGAGGGATATTTTTGAAAAACATGTCCCTTAAGAGAGGTGGAACAACACACATACATTCTGCCTATGTGAACTCTTTCGAGAGAGACTGAGAAGAGTTTTCAGCCCTGTGACTGGCTTATCAACAGCCAATCATGAGCGTCACAAGGGACTGGCCTAGACATCAGATGCACGGGTGATGTGAATCTACTATAGTAATCCTAATTTCAAAAACAATTGTAGAGTTGCTACCTATCTTGAAAATTGAGGAAAATGACTATCTATCAGACTATCTCGTCCTTTCCTTTATATTTCTTGTTACATTATAGTTGGCATTCTCTCTCTCTCTCTCTCTCTCTCTCTCTCTCTCTCTCTCTCTCTCTCTCTCTCTCTCTCTCTCTCCTGTTCTTTTGTTAGCGTATTGTTGACGTAACTTGCTCCCCAAACAAAATGCCTATCTGTAAACATTCTCTCTCTCTCTCTCTCTCTCTCTCTCTCTCTCTCTCTCTCTCTGTCCTATTCAGAATTTTAAAGTCAAGTCCAGATATAAATCAATGAAACCTTCATCCCCCCTTTTTCCCCCCCCCCCCCCCCCCCCCCCCCCCGGCCCCTCCCCCCACCCCCCCCCCCCCATCCAACACTTTCCTCCCTCAAGTAATCGAACCCGTGTACCTAGAGATTAAAAAAAATTAAAACAAAATTACGCACAGTCCTTTAACCACAGCACCACGAAGAGAGTTGCAAGCATAAACGCATAAATATTCCCGAGAATAAATGTGAATATTGATAAATTAAACAAAACATCGGCATTTTTCGATATTTAAACTTAAAACATCGCATTTTATCAACATTAACATCCATATCATCAATTCCAAAACGTCAGAAAACTACCACATTAAATATGAAATGCAGCTCTACGAATTTATAAAAAAAGAAAAAAAAATAACAAAAAACAAGTTAAAAAAATAAAAAAAAATAAAACGAAAACTTCTTTGGGCCATTATTTGGCCCAGGGGGGCTATTTTGGGCAACGCCTGGGGATAGTTGGGGGGGGGGGGGAGGGGGGGGGGGGGGGGTTTTGGGGGGGGGGGGGGGGGGGGAGGGGGGGGGGGGGTGGGGAGACAGAATAGCTCGGAGAGCAACAAGTTGCAGGGCTTAGGGATGGTTTCCTGAGAGAGAGAGAGAGAGAGAGAGAGAGAGAGAGAGAGAGAGAGAGAGAGAGAGAGAGAGAATGTATTTGTGGTTTTCTTTTCCTTTATATATATATTATATATATATATTATATATATATATAGTATATATATATATATATATATATATATATATATATATGGTTTATGTAAAGTCTATTATTATTATTATTATTATTATTATTATTATTATTATTCTTATTATTGTTATTATTTTTAGTAGTAGTAGTAGTAGTAGTAGTAGTAGTAGTTTATATAAAACAAAATATTGTGACATCACTGTCATGTAACGCAAATATTATATTCAAATTTGTTGTTGTTACTCATAAATATTATTATTATTATTATTATTATTATTATTATTATTATTATTATTATTATTATTATTATTATTATTATTATTATTATTATTCACACCCCTACGAGACCTTGCAATAAAAAAATATATAAAATATAAAGTTAAAAACTAATACATATGTATAAACGACAAATATATAGATAGATATATGTACCCATGTATGTACTATGCGTGTATTCATCAACAAGACCTTGCAGTTAAAAAATGATAAAACAATTTGAAAAAAAAAAATCTTACAATATATGTATAAACAATAAATACATAAGATATATATGTATCTATGTATGTATGTGTATTTTTATGTGTGTATATACACATGGATTATCAATTATACCATGAAACACAAAATACAATAGTGAATAACTCAAAACCAGACCTCATTACCCAAGCGAATAATTCCCCACTAATTAACGAAGATAAATGACATATCTCTTTCCAGGCTTAAGTCAAAAAGCAACAAAAGAATTCTCTTAATATAGTATCATAAATGACGCAACTTATTACAGAGTAAAAAAAAAAAGTATCCTATATTAATTTTTCGTCCCGGCAATGGCTTAACATTTTAATTAAGAGATTAAATCAGTCCTTTATGAGAGGAATTATATAATAGATGCGTGTTCGTGTGTTTAGTAAAGTTGGAATTCTGCTTGTTTCGACTAAAGTTTCCGATTATCGCTTACTCGGGGAGTAAGCCTGCAAACTATTCTGATGTTGTTGTTGTTGTTGTTGTTGTCGTTGGAGTTTAGTGTTTGTTGGATTACAGGTTTTATAAATTTGTGGTTGTAATATTATCTATATGAATTCGTGGTGTTTGTTAACTTTAGATATGTATATATATATATATATATATATATATATATATATATATATATATATATATATATATATATATCTATATATATATATATATATATATATATATATATATATATATATATATATATATATATATATATATATATATATATATATATATATATATATATATATATATATATATATATATATATATACTATACATTTATATATATATATATATATATATAATATATATATATATATATAATATATATATATATATATATAATATAGTATATATATATATATATACATATATATATATATATATATCTAATATATATAATATATTAATTTCCACTTTATTCAATACAAAGGCTTTTTAAAAATCAATATTTTTTAGCTAACTAGATCAAGACAATTTTTAAATTTTTCTAAAGGAATTTGTTATTTTTATTTTCTTTAGTATCCTATTCAATTCCCCAACGGTGTCAGTCATCTGGATGGTGTGACGCCAGTTTTAACGACCGTAAACCAATCAATCAATATTTATGGTTATACTTTTTTAGCCATTTCCAATCACCCTGTGATCCTGTCTTTCAGAGAGAGAGAGAGAGAGAGAGAGAATTCTCTTTATTTATGGTCTCTATAACTCTTCCTCTACGGCTCCATTGTGTTCTCTATCCAAAATGGCCAATGGTATTTGTTCTTTTATTCAGATGCAATTATATATTATATATATATATATATATATATATAGATATATATATATATATATATATATATATATATATATAAACTTATATATAATATATCATATATATATCTATAAATCTATATATATATGTATATATATATATGGATATATATATATATATATATATATATAATATATATATATATGTATACATATCATGTATTATATACATATATATATATATATATATATAATATATTATATATATATATATATATATATATATATATATAATATATATTAAACATCAGCTGACCCCGTTTGACCTCTATGATCTTCTCTTCATTTGCAAACAGACTTTAAATGTATTTTTTTAACCTCAAGTGACCCAACTCGAGCTGTCAAAACTATGTTATTTTATGCAGTTGCAAATGACCCACAATGTGTTTTCGTTTTTAACCACAGCTGACCAGATTAGACCTCGCAAATTTGCGTTTTTGTTTCATTAGGCGTCTGGCGAGAGATGCAATGAGTCACAATGAGGACTGCAACAGAGAGGGGAGGAGATTCTCCTCCCACCAGAGGATACCAAACAGATAAAAGTCCATCTCAGAATCCCCCAAGGGGAGAATCCCACATCTTCAGTAGACTCTCGCAGTCCATTAACTGTTGCTTGCAAATTCTCTCTCTCTCTCTCTCTCTCTCTCTCTCTCTCTCTCTCTCTCTCTCTCTCTCTCTCGTTTGGAATTCGTTCTGCAACTAAGAAGGGAGAGAATTCGCATTGTTTGCCGACAATCAAAGCGAAACTCCTCCTCTTCTCTTATATATGCGTTGTTTGAGCGAGTCTTACCTAACCCCCCCCAACGGCCTCCCTTTGTGGTTAGGCGTGGTAGAGAACCGGATGTTTGCAGGAAATGTTTGGCAGAAATGTTTTCTCGAAATGTTTGCTATGAAATACTTGTTAGAAATGTTGGCTGGGAATGTTTGTAGAAAGAAATGTTAGGCTTAAATATTTAGTTTGCCGACAACTTTTACAGGAAATGTTTGTTATGAAATGTTTGTTGGAATAGTTTGTATGAAATGTTTGTTTAGATAGTTTCAAATGTCCGCTGTTTGTAGAAAATGTTTGCTCTAGATGTTTATAGGAAATGTTTGCTGATAACATTTGGCAAAAACATTATTTTGCTGACAATGTTTGCTGGGAACATTTTCTGACAATGTTTCCTGGGAACATCTGCTGACAATGTTTGCTGGGAACATTTGTTAATAATGTTTGCTGGGAAAAACTGCTGACAATGGTTGCTGGGAACATCTGCTGACGATGTTAGCTGGGAACATCTGCTGACAGAGTTAGCTGGGAACATCTGCTGACAATGTTTGGTGGGAACATCTGCTGACGATGTTAGCTGGGAACATCTGCTGACAATGTTTGGTGGGAACATCTGCTGACAATGTTTGGTGGGAACATCTGCTGACAGTGTTAGCTGGGAACATCTGCTGACAATGTTTGGTGGAAACATCTACTGACAATGTTTGGTGGGAACATCTGCTGACAATGTTTGGTGGGAACATCTGCTGACAATGTTTGGTGGGAACATCTGCTGACGATGTTATGCAAAAATCTTAAGCAAAAATTCTACCGAATGTTTTTGTGGTTTTAAGCTTTCAGATCCGGATACGAGAGGGGGTAAATGGACTGGCCTTAAAACCATTGTGACCGGACGAAGTCCGGATAAAAGTGACAAATCTGAAAGCAACAAATCAAGATCATAAAAAAAGAGTCTCAACCGGACCAAGTCTAAATGATGGAAAATTCTGGCAAGGCCAAAAGTCCGGATAAAAGAGTGGGTCAAATGACACCAACGTCCGAATCGAAGAGTCGAAACCGTCCGGCCACAAGTCCGGATAATATAAAACGTGATAGGACCAAGTCCCGATTGAAATGGTGGAATATGTCAGCCATACGTCCGGATAAGAATCAAGACTCGACTGGGCCAAGTCCGCAAACAAGGGTAGAACACCGGCAAGTCCGAAGTCTAAAAAACTGTCCAGTTCGACTGGAAAAAGTCAGTATGAATGTGCGGAAAACTGTCCAGCCAAAAGTCCATAAATATTAAGGACATATTTCGGATAACAAAAGCTATAAAAAAAAAAATTAGTAGTAGACCAGTCCAAAGTCCGGATAAAAAGGGACTTCAGCTCAGGACAAAGTCCTAAATCTGAACGAAACAGGACAATTAATAACTTCACAAAATCAAACCATTTCTGAATCTTGCGACAGGCCTTAGAAGTCCCATGCAAGCGCAGTATTGGGTTATCAGAAGGGTCGATAGTCTATGGAGAAAATCAGGTTCTTTTTTTTATTATCTGGACTATGTTTATTCAATTATTACCAATTCTAATAGGGCAACTATTGACACTATTTCTGGTCACTACGTAATACTGTGGCACCAACCTCCTGTCTATGTACACACACGCTATTTTAATTAACTGAGTCAGGGAGACAATCTATGAGTTTTTTTATTATCTGGACTATGTTTATTCAATTATTACCAATTCTAATACTACGACTATTGACACCTACCCCCTGCCTGGCTACGTATACCCACCACCTTCATAAACGCGTAACTCCGCCCGTCATGATTACGCCCCGAAAACTAATACCCAATATCGCCCGCCAAATCATGACCACCCATACTTCAAAGGGCGCGCCCACCCACCCGCGTTATTACAATAAGTATAATATCATTGCCATTTTACAAAGTAAATAACGGCACTTTCGCTAACCCATCTCCAATAACACGGCTGTGAGAGATTTACCCCGAATTAAAAATCACAGGTCGAAATGGTTTTTTTTTTTTTTTTTTTTAGCAAATGGCCTATATTTTGCTTTTTTGGTATTAAACCTGCTTTAATACCATAGGATTTACACGCGATGTTTCTTTTATTTATTTTTTTTATAACCGACGTCAGCCATTCTTCAACAAAGTCATTTTTGAAAAAAAATCTTCTCATGCATCATTCGAACCAATCACTTTTTTCTTTCTCTCTCTATGAGAGGGGTAGAGCATTCGTCGATGGTTACCCATCCATGGAGTTGCCAGACTTAATGATCCTTGACTTGTAATGACTAAGTGAAAGATTATAAGCCTTTTTTATTGAGCCTTTTAAAGATTATTATTATTATTATTATTATTATTATTATTATTATTATTATATTATTATTATTATTATTCAGAAGCAACTGAATGGAGATACACACTAGGAGCTATATATATATATATATATATATATATATATATATATATATATATATATATATATATATATATAAAGGTATAAGCACGAATGAAAAATAAACAACGGAGTTGTTCAACGTCCTTTACTCAGAAGGATAGCTTATACCTTTATTTATGGATTTATCACGTTCCAAACTTTCGTGATTCAGTTATACATACATACATATATATTACATATATATATATATATATATATATATATATATAGAGAGAGAGAGAGAGAGAGAGCGAGAGAGAGAGAGAGAGAGCGAGGAGAGAGGAGAGAGAGAGAGAGAGAGAGAGAGAGAGAGAGAGAGAGAGAGAGAGAGAGAAATTTCATTTTGTGCACGAGATAGAAAAATTAATCCATTTTGCGTTGAACTGGCTTCGCCGTTATAAAAAATTGAGCAGTTAAATACACTTGAATGAGTTCTCTCTCTCTCTCTCTCTCTCTCTCTCTCTCTCTCTCTCTCTCTCTCTGTGTATACTTTCACCCTTACCTGTAATATTACATGGTACCTCCCACGACGCTCTCTCTCTCTCTCTCTCTCTCTATGGATTCCCCGACACCTAAAGTGAACAGTCAGTCACACCTCAATCACGCTGAGAGAGAGAGAGAGAGAGAGAGAGGAGAGAGAGAGAGAGAGAGAGAGAGAAATACTACACTTCTCTCTCTCTCTATTTGCTTCCAACTTCAAAAGGCTGGGAGGCATTAGGGCTAGCGTTGAATATTAAAGAGGCTCGCTCATTTCCAAAGGTTACTGGAACCCTTTACTAGACATAATAATAAAATATATATATGAGAGTTTATATATAGAGAGAAAACACTCCCCTCCCTCCTTCCCTCACCCACCCCGAGTCTACAAAGGACGGACAAACTGCTTTGAAAAATCAGCTGATCAGCGAGATGAGCCGGTCCGACTTACCACCTGTTGGTTGGAAACTCTTTGGGGATTACTGAAATAGTTCACATACTTTTTGGGGGGATTACATAGTTCACAGATTCTTTGGGGATTACTTATTTCACAGACTTCTTTGGGGATTACTTAAATAGTTCAGACTCTTTGGGGATTACTTAAATAGTTCAAAGACTCTTTGGGGATTACTTATTTCAGAGACTTCTTTGGGGATTACTTAAATAGTTCAAAGACTCTTTGGGGATTACTTATTTCAGAGACTTATTTGGAGATTACTTAAATAGTTCACAGACTCTTTGGGGATTACTTAAATACATCACAGATTCTTTGGGGGGATTACTTGGTTCACAGACTCTTTGGGGATTACTTAAATGGTTCACAGACTTTTTGGGGGATTACTTAGTTCACAGACTCTTTGGGGATTACTTATAGTTCACAGACTCTTTGGAGATTACTGAAATAGTTCACAGACTCTGGAGATTACTGAAATAGTTCACAGACTCTTTGGAGATTACTTAAATAGTTCACAGAATCTTTGGGGATTACTTAGTTCAAAGACTCTTTGAGGATTATCTAGCAGTTCACAGACTGAAAATTACTTCTTAAGATAGTTCAGAGACACTTAGAAGATTACCCAGACAGTTCACAGACTCTCTGGAGATTACTTAGGTCACAGACTCATTGGAGATTCCCCAGACAGTTCACAAACTCTTTGAAGATTACCTGGAGGCAGTTCACAGACTCTCTGGAGATTACCAAATAGGTACCTGAAAGACAGCAGCCGGGGATTTCTTCAGTTCAGATGATATGATAGGGTAAGTTATTTACATCTGGTCAGGGCAAAGCTTGGCAGGGTGACCCGTGAATGAGTACCAGGCAACACCATGGGCATTAGGCGTCTGGCGAGAGAGGCAATGAGTCACAATGAGGACTGCAACAGAGAGGGGAGGAGATTCTCCTCCCACCAGAGAATACCAAAACAAATAAATAAAGTCCATCTCAGAATCCCCCAAGGAGAGAATCCACATCTTTCAGCAGACTCTCGCAGTCCATAACTGTTGCTTGCAAATTCTCTCTCTCTCTCTCTCTCATCCCTCTCTCTCTCTCTCTCTCTCTCTTCTACTCTCGCTCTACTCTCTCTCTCTCTCTCTCTCTCTCTCTCTCCTCCGGCCAGCTTACATAATCCCCCTGTAAAAGCTTGCTTGCAAGCGCATCCGTTTGGCAGGAAGAGCAGGAAATGTACGAGTGCTTGGATCGTATTAGTGTTTGTGTGTTTGTTTGTGTGTGTGTGTGTGTGTGTGTGTTTGGGGGAAGGGGAAAAGGTGGCGTGTGGAGTTGGTGTTTGCAAACAAAGGGTCCTAATATAATAATAATAATAATAATAATAATAATAATAATAATAATGGCTTTGACAACATATATATAAACACACCACAAGATTGTGTGGCTTCTAGTTTCCATCAAGCATTCAGGGATGAGATTGCGAGACCCAGTACCACTACATCAAAGAAATAACCTGCTCAAGGTAGAAAACACACACACACACACACACACACACACACACACATACAAGGCTTCTAAGGACATTCGGACGCCTTCGAAAAAAAAAGTGAGAGACTAATTATTCGTCGTCCAAAATATCCCCTTCACCAAAGGGACCACCCACATACCAACCCACTCACCCACATGCCCACCACCGAGCCGGGCACACACGTTTGCTGCTCTCTTAATTAAAGCCATTATATACCCCTTTGCTGAAAAGCTCCAATTGAGCCCTGACGGGATTTTTACTCAAATGGAGACGCGAGAAGAAGATGAAGAAGAAGAGGAAGAGGAAGAGGAAGAGGAACTCGCCAATTAAGCCTCGATGCTGCATTGTTTACAGGGTGTTAAAAAGGATGTCGTTCGCTGCTCGCTTTTGCTCGCTATTGCAAAGGCTGCATTAACAACAGAAGGCTGCAATTGTATCGATTCG
>NC_087223.1:15476717-15478497 GCF_015104395.2 Macrobrachium nipponense
TGGGGTGGGGAGGTAGGATGAAACCTCATTATAAACCATCTTAGGGGTCCCCATTATAACCCTGTCAAGCTTCATGCCCATTGGACCAGCCGTTTGGCCGTGATTGAATGACAGACGGACGGACAGACATTACGCCCATTAGAGTTAGATTTGAAGCTGACAAATCATCTCTTTTCTTAAAAAGGGGATGTTTATAGTTGGCCTCCAACTAAACATGGCCTGGCTAAACATTCATTCATGTTTATTTGTAACAAAAATTTTCAGGAGAATGAAACAACACTATTTACCTGATTTTGAAGCTGACACAAGCTTTGTTCCCAAAAAGTGGATCTTTTAACTAAGTTCCAAACAAACATGGACCAAAAATAAACATCTATTCGTTTTGACTTGTAACGATCATTTTCAAGGGTGATTCAGTGAGAGAATTCCCTGAATTTCCAGCCAATACAGATAATCTTTATCAAAAAATCTATGTTTATAACTGACCTCCAACCAAACATGACCAAAACTAAACCTCCAGTCATGCTTACTGAAAGAAACCTCGTCTATCTAAAGAGAGACTGTCTTTAAAAAAAAAAATCCCAAAACAAAAATGACTACAACTAAACAGCCCAATCACATTTTCTTGCAACAAACCTGGAACTTGCAACTTAAGAAAGAGTTTCCTTGCAAATATTTACCTCTCTCTCTCTCTCTCTCTCTCTCTCTCTCTCTCTCTCTCTCTCTCTCTCTCTCTCTTACCTTCTGGAGGCCGAGGTAGTTTCCTCCTCGAGAGTTATAATATCCCAGTCAGGAATAATTCCAGGTAGATCTGGTTATATATATTTTACGACGCATTTTTCCCCAGGTGCGTCTTGGAACGGGGGTTGGGGGGGGGGGGGGGGGGTTAGGGGGGCAGAGGTGGGATTATATCTCTGCCGGAATTTTAAACAAGGTGGGATATTTCACCTCATACGAAATGTGGAAGTCTGGGTGTTCTTGGGAATAATAATAATAATAATAATAATGCTGTATGGTAAGAGCATCAAGGAAATGATACCCTAATCCAGACTGTAAGGATTGTATCTGGGGACATCAGGATGGAGTTTGGAATAGAAAATGCGCCTTAGTCAACATACAAAAAGGCAAAGTAACGAGAACACTGAAGGGATAAAGCTACCAGATGGGAGCACATCAAACACATAGATGAGAACAGGATACAAATACCTGGGAATAATGGAAGGAGGAGATATAAAACACCAAGAGATGAAGGACACGATCAGGAAAGAATATATGCAGAGACTCAAGGCGATACTCAAGTCAAAACTCAACGCCGGAAATATGATAAAACAAAAGCCATAAACACATGGGCAGTGCCAGTAATCAGATACAGCGCAGGAATAGTGGAATGGACGAAGGCAGACTCCGCAGCATAGATCAGAAAACCAGGAAACAAATGACAATACACAAAGCACTACACCCAAGAGCAAATACGGACAGACTATACATAACACGAAAGGAAGGAGGGAGAGGACTACTAAGTATAGAGGACTGCGTCAACATCGAAAAACAGAGCACTGGGGCAATATTTGAAAACCAGTGAAGACGAGTGACTAAAGAGTGCATGGGAAGAAGGACTAATAAAAGTAGACGAAGACCCAGAAATATACAGAGACAGGAGAAAGACAGAAAGAACAGAGGACTGGCACAACAAACCAATGCACGGACAATACATGAGACAGACTAAAGAACTAGCCAGCGATGACAATTGGCAATGGCTACAGAGGGGAGAGCTAAAGAA
>NC_087223.1:15478997-15501323 GCF_015104395.2 Macrobrachium nipponense
TTCACCTTACCTTGCAGGATTCGAACACAGTCCAAAGCTGGTCAGAACCACGTCAGCCAGATGGTGAGTACCTTTTCTGGAAGATTTTCTAGAGGCTCTTATCATTCCAATTTCCAGTAAAGATTTTCAAGGGGTGAGGTTGCAAGTTTGATGAGTACCTTTTCTGGAAGAGTTTCCAGAGGTTCGTAACATTCCAGTTTCCAGTAAAGTTTTCAGGGGGTGAGGTTGCAAGATGATGAGTTCCTTTTCTGGAAGAGTTTCCAGAGGTTCGTATTATTCCCGTTTCCAGTAAAGGTTTTAAAGGGTTTTTTTAGGGGGCGAGGTTGCAAGATGATGAGTACCTTTTCTGGAAGAGTTTCCAGAGGTTCGTATCATTCCAGTTTCCAGTAAAGGTTTTCAGGGGGTGAGGTTGCAAGATTGATGAGTACCTTTTCTGGAAGAGTTTCCAGAAGTTATCATTATTCCAGTTTCCAGTAAAGGTTTTCAGGGGGTGAAGTTGCAAGATGATGAGTACCTTTTCTGAAGAGTTTCCAGAGGTTGCTTATCATTCCAGTTTCCACAAAGTAAATGGTTTTTCGATGGGGTGAGGTTTGCAAGATTCGATGAGTATCTTTTGTTTCTGGAAGAGTTTGGCCAGAGGTTCTTATCATTCCTTCCCACAGTTTGCCAGCAAAGGTTTTCAAGGGGTGAGGTTGCAAGATTGATGAGTACCTTTTCCTGGAAGAGTTTCCAGAGGTTCTTATCATTCCAGTTTCCAGTAAAGGTTTTCAGGGGGTGAGGGTGCAAGGTGATGAGTACCTTTTCTGGAAGAGTTTCCAGAGGTTCTTCTCATTCCAGTTTCCAGTAAAGGTTTTCAAGGGGGTGAGGTTTGCAAGATTGATGATACTTTTCTGGAAGAGTTTAAGTAGTTCATTATCACGTCCAGTTTCCAGTAAAGATTTTCAAGGGGTTCTTATTCCAATTTCCAGTAAAGATGTTCAAGGGGTTCTTATCATTCCAGTTTCCAGTAAAGATTTTCAAGGGGTTCTTATTCCAATTTCCAGTAAAGATGTTCAAGGGGTTCTTATCATTCCATTTCCAGTGTTTTCCAAAGACCCAATTTTTCAAGCGGTTCTTATTCCAATTTCCAGTAAAGATGTTCATGGGGTTCTTATCATTCCAGTTTCCAGTAAGATTTTCAAGGGGTGAGGTTGCAAGATGAGTACCTTTTCTGGAAGAGTTTCCAGAGGTTCTTATTCCATTATCAGGGGTTCCGTAGTTTTCAGTTTTCAGGTTCTTAGTTTTCCAGGGGTGAGGTTGCAAGACCCGCTCCTTTCTCCATTATGTTAGTGATCCTTCTGTGTCCGCTGACTAAAAGGTTTTGCAACGATTGGATTGGATTATAGAATTTAGGCCAAAGGCCAAGCGCTGGGACCTTACGAGGTCATTCAGCGCTGAAAAGGGAATGGACAGTATGAAGGTCTTAAAGGCATAACAGGAGGAAAAGCTCGTAGTTGCACTGTTAGAGAGGGTGGACAGTCAGATGGAAGAAAGAGAATATGAACGGACTTACAGAAAAAGAAATGAAAGAGGCTGCAGCTAGGGGCCGAAGGGACGCTGCAAAGAACGTCAAGCAATGCCTACAGTGCTCCCCCCTTCCCTACGAAGAGGTTTAGCAACAAATTACATAGGTCAAAGTAAGTAGCAACCTGAAAGTGAATTCTTTTCCTGGAACCACCTATCTACAAGAGTTTCCAGATGTTGTTATCATTCCAGTTTCCAGCAACATTCTCTGAGATTGCGAGGCCCCGTTATTCCAGCACGAGTTTGTGAATGAGTTTCCAGGCCCCAGGCAGGACCTTCTCCTGGCTATCAGTTGACATAAGCTAGTTCCTAGAATCAAAAGTGGAATCTTGAATTCTAACAGGAACTGTCCTAATTCTACCACGATCTGGAATCGTAAAAAAAAAATGAAAGAAAAAAAAGCTAACACAACCCCCATACTCTTCATCTGTCTGAATTTCAGGCAATACGCAACAATTTTTTTTTTCTCTTCGTCTTCTCAAAATTTAAATCCAGACAGAAATCTGGAAACAAAGCAAGACCAGTTTCACCTTCCATTCAGGCAGTGATGATTTATGTTACCTCGGCCTCTGACCTGAAAACTCCCCCCACACCCGGAACTCACCCTCAAAACCCTCTCACTACTCCCTCCCCTCCTACTCCTCCTACTCCTCATGAATCTCACTCCACCCAGACTGCATGATATTCCCTTCGTTGCAAAGCCTACGCTTTATCGCTCCTCGGGTGTGCAATCTCCTGCAATGCCTTGCAATCTGTTGGCAGTGATTTCCAGCAACTTGCTGAACTCGATTCTATTGATTTGAGGTCAATGGAGAGAATTTTGTTTCTTTTTTTTTAATGAAGGGAGGGTGAATTTCCTCGATTCAAGTCCTGTTTGGTTGATTTGTTCGTCAGCCGTCTGTGTGTGTATGTGTGTGTGTGAGGGAGAGAGAGAGAGAGAGAGAGAGAGAGAGAGAGAGAGAGAGCCAGCCCATTGATCAATGCAGTATCACCATACACAGTCATAATTGACAACGGTACGGCCTCGATGCGGTAAATTTGACCTTAATTTGGTATAACCACTTCATCGTGATGCTCTCTCTCTCTCTCTCTCTCTCTCTCTCTCTCTCTCTCTCTCTCTCAAAACAGTAGCAGGAAGGCCTTCATTCTCATCCCAAAACAAGATTGAAAAACGTCTCTAACCTGGTAATCATTTCTAGATTTATAATCCTTCCCCGCTCCCACCCCAAGCATTCTGACTGATGTACCCTGTTGGTAAACAAGCACGTATTCATCACACGTGCGTACGTAAATGTGTTGATAAACAAAAGGACCGTATCTTCTCCCATGGCTCGGCCATTTCTCTCAAAGCTGATGTTCTTCTTCTCTCCCGAATTTAATCTAAACCTGAACATTTATGTCCATTCTGGTGCATGAGTTATGTTCTTGGCTCATCCCTCTCGCCAAAGTAAACGTAAACGCTCTCTCTCTCTCTCCCCTCCATCGTCCAAATTGCGCGCTCGCGTGCTCCCCTCCCCTGTTTGCAAGCCGTACGCGGAGTCCAAAGCACCACATCTCCAATAGCGATTTGCAAAGTTCTTTTTCACAGCAACGATTGGGGTCAGACCCCCGTTGCTTTCTGGGGAAAAAATGAGGTGAATTTGCTCTATTGGTTGGGCTGGTTTGTGCTTGAGGCGTTGCAAAGGCAGTGGTCGTTGTTTGGGAATGATGATGGATGGGGATGGTTAGGTTCATGATGTTGTTATAAGTGGTTAGGATAATTTTGGTATTGTGTCAATTGCAAGTAGCATGGGAGCATAACGCATCTAATGCATACTTGACCAGCCGGTTGGTGAGTTGGCGTGTAGTTTAGGCTCTTCTCTCTCTTCCTCTCTTCTCTCTCCTCCCCTCTCTCTCTTCTATCTCTCTCTCTAGTACATCCCTTTTCATAAAGACAAAGAGTACTGTCATCCATCCATCTATACAGTGGATCACTATAGGTCCACCCTTATAGCTTTCTCTATATATATCTTTCTGTATCTACACCTTTATAGCTTTCCTACATTTCTATATGTACACCTTTATAGCTATCCCTGTATATGTTTCTTTTTGTACACCTCTGTAGTTTCCCTATATATCTATGTGTACACCTTTATAGCTTTCCATGTATGTGTGTCTATATCTACACCTTTATAGCTTTCCCTGTATGTGTGTCTATATCGACACTTTTATAGCTTTCCCTACTTATCTTTCTATATCTAAGTCATCACTGACATACTTAGTCACACTCGTTGAGAATAGCGATCACGTTTCCATCTAGAGAGTTTGTCGCTTACTCGGGGAGTAAGCCTACAAACTACTTTGTTGTTGTTGTGTGTGGGGGGGGGGGTAGGAAAGGTCTATGGAGGAGCCTTAAAAAAGATCTGAAAAAGGTGTTTTGCTTTGAGATAAAGTTACAGGAATTTGAGGATGGGATATTTATGATTTGTTTATTAGAATGAAAATGTCAAAAATAAAGAATGTGATTGTTAAACGGTACAGAAATTTTTTTTATAATAAAATGTAGTATATTTATTTTAATTTTCTTCAGTGAAACAACGCGCTATTTGACCTTAGATTTTAGCACACACCCCGAGTAAGCTGGGGGTCGGATCGCGCCTCGTTATCTATTAAGAATTGAAGGAGTTGCTTCTTCAACCATTAATCTTTTCGAATTGAGAGAAGAGACTCATATTGCAAGGATATTAATTACTCTCCCGTGACAGGTTAATTGATTGTTTGAGTCATTACTCTGTCCATTTTTTTTGGGGGGAGGGGGGAATTCTTCAATAATATACTAAAGGATTTCGGAGCTTTTTTCTTTCTCTCTTTCCCCTAGTTGTTTCTTTTTAGGTTCTTTTTTTTTTCTGTGTTCATATCTTTTTATTAGTTTATAATCGTGATTTATAATTATGACGCTTGACAACCGGATGCTATTTGTCTTCGTTTTGATGAACTGATTCGTAAGTTTTATCTCGTAATGAAAAATGTATTAGAATGTTAATAATCTTATTGATTTACACATTTCTGGTTTTTAATGATCAATTTGTGAACTGGATTAGTTCACCTTGGTATGGATTTTTTTTTTGTAGTAAATCTCATCTATTTTTTTCATCTATTTTACCAAACTTTCCTCTTATACGCTATTTATTTATTTATAAATCTTTAAACATTTCATCAATCTTCCATATTTTTATTACTGCATTTCGCTCGTCATTCAAATAGTTGATAAACTTTGCTCAAAATTCTGATAAACTATTTTCCATAACTGGTGATAAATTTACTTAAATGTATTGATAGATTTATGATTATGACTTATAAACCTTGGTGATTCCTTTGCAATATTGAAAGAAAAACAATAGTCCATGACTGTTTATAAAGCTTAATGATTCCTATGCAATATGTGAAAGACAAGCAACATTCGTTGACGTTTTCTCGAAGAGGGTAACCCATCCAAGCACCAACCAATGCAAACGGGGCTTTGAATTGTTAAAGCTGAAGAGGAAGGAACTGAAAGCGCCTTTGTACTGTGAATCAACGACAGAAACCTATTTTGCCAAAAACTGGACAAAGACGCTAATTGGAATCTATATACTTTTTTTTTTTGCGTTTTCATTTTTTGTCGAAAAGGCTAAACCTTTAATTTGTGAGACAATAGAGAATTATTTTATTTTTATTATGTCGCAACTTTGAAAACAATTCAGCGACCGTTTGCCTTTAGAAAATTGTTTTAAAAATAGGTGTGAAAAATAATGTTTTTAATTGGCACTTTGATAAACAGGAGTAATTAGCGAGGTTCGTTTACAGAATACAAAAGATTTGTATTCTCTCTCTCTCTCTCTCTCTCTCTCTCTCTCTCTCTCTCTCTCTCTCTCTCTCTCTCTCTCTCTCTCTCTCATAAAGGTCGTCATAAAATACCGATATATATATACTTCCTTCTGAACCTAGTCGATTAGTGTGGTCAGCGATTGGATGGGTGACCGTATCAGTGACTGGTATATCACCAGTTTGTCGATCCATGAAGCTTAGAAATTATCTATTATGATCGCTACCTGGAAGGGTGGCCACTAATAAATGGTGATTTCAGGTTTAGGAGACCTTATTTCTAGGTTAGCTTACATTGAAAAAAAAAGGTTTCTACTCTCTCTCTCTCTCTGTAAATAACGGAGGAATTCATGTCCGATTCCCAGAGAGAGAGAGAGAAAGAGAGAGAGAGAGAGAGAGAGAGAGAGAGAGAGAGAGAGTAGTAATAACCTTTTTTTTTCCAGTGAAAGCACCCTTAGAAATAACGTCTCCTCAACCTCAAATCGCCATATATTAGTGGCCACCCTTCCAGGCAGCGACCAGTATCGATAATTTCCTAGCTTCATGGATCGACAAACCGGTGATGTACCATTCACTGATACCCATCCAATTGCTGACCACACTAATCGACAAGGTTCTCTTTTGGAGATCAGGTCATATGAAATTCTCCCCCCCCCCCCCCCCCCACCCCCCCCCCCATAGAACCACTTAGCCAGAAATGGCGTAAAATCATCATTCTTTCCTTCAGGCCCGGGCTGGAAAAAAGGTACTAAGTTCATAGTTCCATTCTGCAATCTGGAAAACATCCATCAAACATCCATAAAACATCTATCAAACATCTATCAAACATCCGTAAAAGCAATTCAAGCACCATTGCTCGATGTCGCAGTAAAATACTGGTGTCGAACTCCCTCGACAAACGCAATCAAACTTATCTGAGATTCAGTGTCGTTTTATTTGAATATTTTCTGTTTTTAGGGGTGGCCGGGGGGGGGGGTTGGGGGGGGGGGGTTAATCCCCCCCCCCTCCACACACTTCGTTTTAGAAAGGGGTTACAGTAAGCTACACTTTATCTTATTATCATCTCATCGCATGTATGGAAAAGCCAATGCAGAATTACAGCCTCAAAAACGAGCATCAGTTGTGTATAATTATGATAATCCTAATGACATTACCGTCGTAATTATAATTATCATGATAATGACTTGCTCAAAATCCCCATTTACAGTTTCCAAGTCTCGGTCAAGCTTTGAAGTGTCGTTATCATCGCTATTATTATTATAATTATCATAATTCTATAATAATTGTTATCGGGCTCCTGGTGTAAGCTGGGAAGCCAAATCGGATTACGAATTATAATTCGTATGGTCCTCGGCTCATGACAATTCCAGTTTATATATTCCATTTCTGTGTTCCAGCATTTGTACGTTGAGATTTTAAGAGTGATAAGTGGCATCTTTAGTATAGTTATTTCCAGTCGTATCTAATTTGCTTCCACATATATACACTAAGAATATACACATACGTATATATGTAAGTGTTTACATAATAATAATATGGAATGTTAGTCCATATATAAAAAAGATTGCTTGCAGGAATGTGATCAGACTAGAGATGCTAAAGATGACGTATACAATAAGTATGTAGGCTAAGATAACATGTCGTCATCTGTGGTCATTCATTTGTTTTGAAACAGTCCAAGCTCCCTGCTTGAGACAACTACCCCGACCTATAATTCAAACGGCCTACGTGATCTGTAGCGTGTCTCATTTTGATTGTGTGTTCGTATGAAACTATGTCATTTGTATGTATGTTCATATGTTCGAACTACTGTCTGTTCCTTCATAACTTGTAACAGAGATGGTAGACAAGCAGAACAGAGTTAGCTATCGTCATTAGAAGACCTGTACCTCTTTACCTAAGCTTTATCATGTAGAGGAATAGGATTAAGCCATCATCATTGCAGAAGCGATCAAGCTATCGTTATTAGAGACTTGTACAATCATATCTGATCTTCAGCATGTAAAACTTCAGAAGAATACATATATTTTTTATATTTCGTGTTTTCTACAAGAACTCCAATCACCATGAGTTTAACACATCGTCGTAATAACTAACAAGATAATACCGACTTCGTAAGTGATCTACAAAACCCCAGACACTCCATTGAAGATGGAAGTGCAATACCAACCGACTTAGCTTAAGATTATCGCAAGTCTAACATTACCTCATAGGGCGCCTTATCATACAAGGCACAAGCCCTAAATATTGGTGGGGCCAGCGTACCAGACGTCACAAGTCCTACGAAGAAAAACCAAGAATAAAATCATGTATCATAAGAAGTCAACCCGAGAAGCGCGACTTCAAGCAAACTATATCATCGTTAGTGACATTCAGAAAAACAATAGAACTCTTCAACGACGACGAAGCAACAGATTCTTCAAGAACCAACTAGTATCATCGTTAGTGAGCGACTTCAAGAAAAACTTAAGAACTCTTCAACGAAACGAAAACGAGCAACAGATTCTTCAACAACTTAGTATCAGTTTAGTGAATAACTCAGAAAAAAAAAAACCGACGTCTTTTTTCCCCTACGGAACTAAGCTTCGTCTCTCATTAGAATCATTCAAGAAAACATCGTTAGTGAGCGTTTCCGGCACTGCAAGAAACAAACCGAACGCGTCTGCAGCATCGGATCTTGCAAGGGCTCGAATCATCATCGAAACAACGCGCACGGGGGAAACTGAAGCCAAACCAGTCATCCGCTAAATAGAGAAGGAGGACCCAAGGCCGTGTGTCGTTATCGGAACACCGTGACTTCCCACCAAAAGCAAGCTAAGTACAATTTTTTATTCATTTGGAGTAACTTTGAGTGTTTCCTTTGCAGGTCGAATTTCGTTATTCTGTGGCTGAAGTTATGAAGACATTCTTAATCTTACTTTTTTACAGAAATTATCAACATCATTGAGATTTCGCTACTGCGAGTTTTTTATTTTATCTTTGAGTGTCTGTTTCCAGAAGTTCTACTGAAATATCATAATCATATACTATGTTAATTTTTATCATTTTGGGTGATTATTAATCCCTTACGTAACAAATCAAATTAAACAGTGAATATGCGTTTTACGCAGTGGACGTCTGTATTTATACAGATGCATGGATAGGGTCGTTAAGCACCGTAGTGATTAGAAAAACACACAAAAAAAAACAAGTGGAACACCCGTACAAATCTAGATAAATTAGAGGTAACACTATTTCGGGTCATGACAATAAATGCTCCTTTGCAACCGTCCCGATCGCAGTTTTAGCCTTGAGTTTTTTGAGTTATATAAAATATCGAACCTCAATGACTCAACTTAACTTTTAAAATATGGCTGGATCGCAAGGAATAACATGTCTGTAAAAAACTTTCATCAGGCTAAATGCGCTGACCAGGATCCCTCACTATTTCAAATTTTAGCAAAGAATGAAGTACAAACAGTTAATATTGAATGCAGTAGTGATAACTTGTCTTAATAGTAATCGCTCAGTTCCTAATAGTTCGTCATTCTGCATTGCTTTAGACGTAACCAGCAACATAATGCTAAAAACACCACAATACGTTGCCGATGGTAATAATAAAGAGAAGGATCCTAATTATTACAAAAACAGAAATAGAAACAGTAGCCCGTTCAGAATCAAACAATAAACAAGCAAACTCGGTGGACTGTGTCACCTAGTCAAGCGGTCAAGGTCAGTCAAAACTGCCGAAGTTTTCAAAGCAAAGCAAATTCCACACAATAAGCGACTCTAGCAGAGTGGGGAAAAGCGATGTTTGGATCATACATACCGATATCTTTTTGAATTAAAAAGGATTTTTCCTATGAAACACAGAACGACGATATAAAGTAATCAGAGCAGGGTTTTCTTTGTTTTTTTTTTAATACATAAGTTATTATAAGTAGTGGTGGATAAAGCCCGACTGCTACGCGCCGTAAAAATTAGAATATCTTGTTTATTCCTCCTTTAGACAAACGTAATATCCGCTGTATTTACGGACTCACCGTCGTGTTGTTCGAACTTCCTAATGAGAATCCTGGATAGCGAGCGTTTTAATTTCAGATACCTCTAATAGTTATAAAAAAACATTGATCTGTATCTAAGTGTATGTAAGTTATATCCATTTCTAGGGATCACAAAAATATTATCTAACAATCCTGCAAATAAGTCCGTGTTATCAAAGGAAAATCCTATAAACCTTCAAACATATTAAAATCCGTTTGAACAAAATGAGACAGTTATTCAAATAATAACTTATATAAAGGGTAACTATACATGCTCATAAATCGTAACATTGTTCAAATGACCCACAGATCTCCCCACAACCGGGCAGTCGCACTTTGCACTTTTCTGCAAAACTTAAAATCTCGAGAAGCATGCACCCTCGAATGTCTTAGTGCGTGTAAAAAGACATTTGCTGGGAAATGATTTTAATTTTAATCCTTCCCGACACTCCACCTGGGGGAATATAACGATTTCCGCGAACAAAAGCCCTTAAAGTAAAATACATATCGTGGATACGGAGTTATATAAAACGCATTTTTAGGGTTGCTAATTTTATCACGCCCAAGCCAGTCGTGGATGAAATCTCTTCTGATACTTCTATCTAAAAGTAATATCCGTAAAGTCATTCAAGCAGAAGGTGATTCAGCAGATTGTTTTTTTATCTTTCTACCTGAATACAGGAAGTTTCTCCCCACTAGCGAGTGATCTCTGGGAGAAAAACGGATGTCAGTGAAAACAAAATACGGTCTAAGGAACAAACATAAAGCTATTATACGTACCTTTCGCATAGACTCTCAATGAAATTTTTCAAAATAGAGATAAATGACGAAGTTGAAAAAATGTAGTAATAGGAGTCATTAGGAAATCAATATAAAGCCCATATAAATTTTTTCCCTCGAAACCCACATCATGCCATAAAAGATCGGACTTTGGCGTTTCTGCGTAGATTTCTGACGCTTAAACAAGGAAACGACTCCCGATAGTTTCCAGTGCCATGTACCGAACAACATCTTATCTCTGTTAGGTTAGAATAAAATTTTTTTTATTTTTTCACCACTTGGATTACTTATAAATGGCTTTTTACCAGATACCATTACCTAAGTGATTGTACCTCATACACCGTTTTTCAGCACACTCAGGGACATTATCAATTTTTAACGTATTCCTCCGGCTTACGTTGCAACCCCAATTACAATATAAGTTTGGTTTGGAGACTTTTAGGGAATAACCCCTACATGGCCTATATGGATTGATCTTGTAACTTTTCTAATACCTTAGAAGTACATTCACATAAACTATGAGCTAGTGCTACAGAGACAAAGCAAATAATCTCAGAGTAAATATCTAAATGTGAGTTTTTAAAAAAAACGAACATGTTTATCTAGTTTTATGTGTCTAGCCAAGGTTCTTAAAGTAGTCCATGGTAAGGTGTCGGCTATTCATCAACTTTCCGGTACCTATTATTAACGTAAAAGTGGGATATCAGCACTTTGGCGCTGTAGTGGGTATTACAATCGTATGTAATATGTAACTCTTCAATTAGACAGCTCCTTTAACAGATCTTACGAGAAGGAGCGTATTGATTATTTTGGTCTAAAAAAAGCATCATAACAGGCGTTCGATATCAATAGTTAGTGGAATATGCAGCTTATTGCCTAACTTAAAAATCCTGATTTAAATAAGGAGGATTTTTTTTTTTTTTTTTATTGCAACAGCCGAAGCGCTACAGACCCAAGGGGTAAGAGGATACTTACTTCAGCAATATGATAACAGTTCTTTCCTATAGCTTTTTATTCACGTAAACTAAAGCCCTCTGAAGTAAAGTAATGCAGTAATAAGCAAGGAAGGGCTAGGTATCTTTACGTCACTAGTACATCTTAAGTTTCATAATCTATGGCTATCCTGATAAAGTCCTTACTGAACATGAGTCCTTTACCGCGTTTTTCAAAAGGGCTTTAATCACAGTCCACAAAGGAACTCGGTGACCAAATGACTCATTCAGGTCTTTGGAGCCAGGATAAGATATCTACCTGGGAAAGCAAATATGCATAGCTGACGCATTATCCTGCAATTTCGCACCATACAGCAAGAACATTAATTAGACTAAAAGATATAGAACATCCGTGCCTATTGTTAAAAACGTATCTAAACAAGAAAATTCCTTACCAAGAGATCGCGACCATTGAATATCTGGGTTGGACGCAGACTGTTACAAAAACTGAATCAAAGCAAGAGTCAGCCAACAATAAGCAAATAATAAACACTTCGAAGAAAAACAGGGTCAGCAGTAGCTAAGCAAAAACAATAAACATCTTCGAAGCAGAAACCCTAAAGCAAAAGTATATTTAAAGTATGTGTATCAGAATAATGTAATCAAATGTAATATTTATTATGTAGGTCCGTGACGAGAAACCCGAAGAAGCCACAGCAGATGATACGACCAGGTAGAGTAATAATCTCTCTCATACCAATCGTTCATAACTGTTGCATTCCGTCATCCAGGGTTCCCTACTATGTCACTAGAAAGCCCAAATCAACTGTTTTATGCTGGCCTACAATGCTTACGATATAAAAAGCACATAACTGAATTGTAACACGTGTCATGCAAAACAAAGGAGGGATACACTAAGACACTGTCAGTTTAGGGGCCTATCCTGTGCCAAATCAATCCTTGAAAGAATATACTTAGAAATTATTAACAGAGTTACGAGTCTGTCAGAGGGAATTAAACACTTCTTAGTGTTAATAGTTCCTTGACACGTTATAATAGAAGTAATAGCACTGCAAAAACAAACACCGCAATTAAGGATTGTGCATTTAGGAATATTTAGAGTGCTAAATCAGTAAACATGGAATTCAACACATGAATAATCTGACTCGGGTGGTGTAAAATCAATAAAAATCTCATAACACGTGGTGTGAATTCTTTCCATTAAGAAAACCAATATATATTTATCACCCAGAGTCAATCGGTTTGGTAGATAACGAATATTAAATAGGAGTGTCAATGTCTTACGAGTTACAACTCGTGATGTTGGATCCGAACTGGATTATAGCGTTTCTGCGTTTTAAATTTTTAAATTACCTTTATCATGTTATAATTTTGTATCTATAGAATTGATTGCCGCAAGTAGCCTTATACGGTATCCGCCGCTAGAACATTTTCTTTTCCACATATTCAAGCAGCTCATTTAAATTTATCCAATATATAAATATATATAAAAAAATATATAAATAAATAAGTATAAAAAAAATAAAATAAATATGGATACCAAGTTTTTAAGTGGAGGTCATATAATACACTCGTAAGAAAGTCGGAAGGGTTTACAAATATAATAAAATAAAAAAAAGGAATCACGATAAAATCAATAAGCAAAACGTAACCAGAATTAATTGAATATCCAAAGGTATATATGCGTAAAGATTTAAACTCTAACTTAAAACGCTTTAGTAATGACAAATAAGCTAAAAGTTCAAACAAACTATTTCCAAAATCTACTGACATATTGCTGTCCGGTGGATTTAATATTCGTAGTCAAGAAAATAAAAAAAAGAAAAAAAATTAAATAAATAAATACATAAATAAAATAATAAAAATAAATAACATAAAAATCAAATAAAAGAGAATTTTAAAGTCAGGAAGTCTAGAGTGAAAAAATGTTTATATCTATGAAATATCCTATATGAATCTTATACAGGGCTAATAATATATAGAGGATTTGTATGGAAACCTTTTTTCAATATATAAGTTTGAATAAGGAATATTTAATTTTAATAACATAATTACAATTATGCAGATTTCCAAACATGAACTAATATATTATTCAAATTTTGGTACTGTTTTTTTTCTTTTTTCAGACATTCTTTTCGTGTGGGTCGAGTTATTAAAAGATAATAAAATTTATCCCTAAGTCGTATTTATTACAGCAAGTAAACCGTAACTCTTAGTTGGCTGGCTGAGATCAATCTTCCCTGCAAGTGACGACGTCATCATGCCTGTATCAGCATTTGTTCCTTTAACCTAATATCTGCTTGCACAGCTTCATCTGTGTCGTCGTCTCTGCTTGCGAAGCAGTTGACTGAGAAGGAATGCTTAGCCCGCCGAACTTCTCATGGCATGGCAGACCGTTAGGTAAAGTGTCTATCGGTATGCGCAAAATGCACTTGCATCATTTTAAAATTAATAAACAAAATAAGGAAATAGAATTTCTATAACATTCAAAATGAATTAATTTTTTTTTTCTGAACCTCATAGACAATTAGAGTCAATATTCAGCTTATGACATGGGTAACGGACATTTAGAATTATCAAGTTGTGGATATGAAATATTTACTTGCAACATTAGCCTATTACAATTCAAGTAAAACATTCATGGGAAAAAGAAGGAAAATGTTCACATTTTCATGAAAAACAAAAAAAAACCAAGTTTAAATTTAGAAATTAGTTACATATGGGTTTTTTTTTTTTTTGGTTTTCTTTTCTTTGCATCTCCTACCTATGGGGTAAGGTAAGTGTTTTAAGAAATTTAACCTCAGAGGATGCGCGCGAGAAAAATGTTGGGAATATGAAACTTTTTGTTAGGGCACATAGGATCAGATTTTATTCACAACTTAATTTGCAGTTAGCATAGAGAAATACAGAATCATGATTAATCTTCTCTTTGACTCTTATGTTGCCTGGCAATCTTACAAATAGCTCCGTTCACACTTCTTTGTCTAGTATCTTACTACCAGTAATATATCGAATTTTTCTTTGGGATTCGTATTGAATATCTGTTTATTTTTTATAATATGGATATTTTTACAGTCCTCATAGACCTGGATAGGTTCACTCATTGTTAATGCCATGGATAAAAAAGTTTGTACAGCGGACTCTTTTGAATTCCAAAATATCAGCGAATTCATGTGGGTTCAGTCTGGTCTAAATGGCTCTCTTCCCTCCCCTGTATTTGGATGTCGTCTGAATTTACTTTGCCCTTGTGACAAGTATAATTTCACTTGCAGGCTGATTAATGGAACCTGTTACAGTATCCGCAGTACGAGAGTTTCACATCGCAACTTCAAAAATCGTTCGTCGCTGCGGACGACGGCAGTTGAGTAACAACCGCCTACAATGTGAAAGGAATAAGCACCATCATGGACTTCTTCGACCGACACCGTATCTCGTCGTTAATCTCGTTTTAATGCGGAATGCTCCGGCGGCTGTCGGAATCGACTACGAAAGGGACATACTTCCGACAATTACGAGCCGAAGGATATTCAACTCTACTTTGCTGGCGAAGGACTCGTGCTGGGGATGTTTTTTTATTCATCGCGAACGTAATCGTGTGAGCTTAGGATGCAGAGAATAAGTATGAGCGCAAAAAAAAAATAGAACGTTGGACCCGCCGCCCAGGCAAATTTCCCCTTGTTTTAACCCTGTGAAATACGGCCGTTTCATTGGGCTATAGGTGGTTGTCTGGAACTGTGTAATGGACGAAAAGTTGTTCGAACGCTAGTTAAAAGTGAAGTAGTATAACGTCGGTCATGTATCCTATATATATAAAGTATCATGTATCCTATATATAATTGATCATAAATAACAGAGTCGAAATATATCTTTGCGTGTACGCAATAGGAATCTCTTATATAAATGATCATAAATAACAGAATCTAAATATATCTTTGCGTGTACGCAATAGGAATCTATTTAAAGTGCACATATATTATCATAATTATATGAATCCATATACATATGTATAAACAAATCAGGTAGCCTATAATCAATCTGTTACCTTTTATCTACCAATATCTGCAGTTATTTATGATTAGTTAGTATGAATTAATGAATCAGATATATAACATTTAGCATAAAAATCAACGAAATCAATCAGCATAAACATTAATAATTTTATCAATTCATATATGCAATTTTTTATCAGTTAAAATATGATTTTTATCATGTTAATCTTCATTCTATGCAATTATCAGAGTACATTACTATTTTCTGTAGCATATGTATCTTAATGAGAAGAAGTGAAAAACTGTATCATTATATATCACGTGATCACTATTATTTACCAATATCATTGTTTTTATATTTTATTACGAATCAATTCATGTACACCATGAATTTTTATTTACTTACTTATATATATATTCACATAGTGTCTGTATCACACTCCTATAGTCAAATGCAAGTCAAGTTTGAGTAATATTCAGTAGTTGGTTTTTGGTAGCTGACCGAGCTGATGTAAGTGTTTACATAATAATAATATGGAATGTTAGTCCATATATATAAAAGATTGCTTGCAGGAATGTGATCAGACTAGAGATGCTAAAGATGACGTATACAATAAGTATGTAGGCTAAGATAACATGTCGTCATCTGTGGTCATTCATTTGTTTTGAAACAGTCCAAGCTCCCTGCTTGAGACAACTACCCCGACCTATAATTCAAACGGCCTACGTGATCTGTAGCGTGTCTCATTTTGATTGTGTGTTCGTATGAAACTATGTCATTTGTATGTATGTTCATATGTTCGAACTACTGTCTGTTCCTTCATAACTTGTAACAGAGATGGTAGACAAGCAGAACAGAGTTAGCTATCGTCATTAGAAGACCTGTACCTCTTTACCTAAGCTTTATCATGTAGAGGAATAGGATTAGCCATCATCATTGGCAGAAGCGATCAAGCTATCGTTATTAGAAGACTTGTACAATCATATCTGATCTTCAGCATGTAAAACTTCAGAAGAATACATATATTTTTATATTTCGTGTTTTCTACAAGAACCTCCTCACCATGAGTTTAACACATCGTCGTAATAACTAACAAGATAATACCGACTTCGTAAGTGATCTACAAAACCCCAGACACTCCATTGAAGATGGAAGTGCAATACCAACCGACTTAGCTTAAGATTATCGCAAGTCTAACATTACCTCATAGGGCGCCTTATCATACAAGGCACAAGCCCTAATATATACATATACAAATGCTGTATTTTCAGTATACATTGTTGTATCTAATTTCTGTATTCCCATTTTATACATTAAGAAGAATTTAGTGATATACACATATGTATATACATATACAAATGGTGTATGTAAAGTATTAATTATTTCCATTGTATATCATTTCTGTGTTCCATATTTATAGACGAAGTATATTTTAGTGATATATATACACATATAAATGATATATTTACAGTATACATTAGAGATTTTTTCTCTTTATTTGAATTATTATGATAATAAGAATTATTATATTTAGGTTTGATAATTAAAAGAACCCATAAATATTACCCGTTTAAAATACATCCATTTTGGTCCGTTTCATATAATAATTTTTTTTTTATTCTTTTTCAGTTTAATTATAATGATTATAAGCGAAAATCCTGTTGCATTTTGGATTTATTAATAGCAGAAGTATAAATATTAACCATTTATATATTACCCAATTGAACTCATTAAGTACTAAATATTCATCCAATGCTTTCAGGTAAACCACAAACCCCTTTCCAAGTGGCTATGTTTATCAATGCACAATCAAATATATTCGGCTTTATTAAGAGTAGAAGCATAAATATCAACCATTTAAATTCCACCCAATTTGGCTCATTCAGTACTAGATAAAATATTCACCCAATGCTTTCAGGTAAGCCACAAACCCCTTCTTCTTCCCAAGTGACCATGTTGATCAAACGTGTATATATCAGCCATCCGCCAGAGGCGTGTTCTATTAGCCCCCAACGAACATGTTTGGCCCTGAGAAGACTTAACGATTCACAGTGGCTGCGTTGTATTAAATGCTGTGAACACGTCCGGTTATCCGAGAGCGGCGGACAACGCTGCTGTGTTAATTGACTTGGACCGGATTCGGTTAAATGTTCGACACGAATTGATTGCAGTCGTCTGGTTTTCGACGCGGGACCCGTTCGAGCTTAATCAACCCCGGGGTCTACTGGGATGGGCGGATCGACTGAAAGATTGATTCGGTACGTTCACTCTGGCGTCGCGATTGACAGTAGCTATTGCGGCGGAAGTGCGGGGACTGAATCGTGCAGCCATTCACAATTTTTTTCTAGTGTTACTTTCAGGTTGATTTGTCATCTATTTTTGATAAAATTACTGCTCTGGAAAATTTACGATACCAGCTAGTCATTGAAAAGGACCCCCCCATTGGTCCCCACCCCAAATTCTGGGGCTAAATCTCGCATGGGCTCACATTCTTACAGTGCCATGATGAGGAAGGTAAGTACCCTCTTTCCAGAGTTTTCGAAATGGAATTTGAATGCCCTCATACTTTCACGTTTACTAATTATATTAATAAATATTAATACAGTAATTAAAATTGAAAATAAGGAGACACTTGCCTCCCTTTCTGAGAACTCTGGAAAGAGGGTCATTACCTTACTCATCATGGCACTGTAAAAATGTGCCCATACGTGATTTAGCCCCAGAATTTTGGGATGGGGACCAATCGAACCCTTTTAAATAGCTCACTGATATATTTCCCAGAGCAGTAATTTTATTAAAAGTAGATGACAATTTAACTGCAATTAAGTAATTTTATCTTAATAAACGAAAGTATTACAGGATAAAATGCTTGAGCACCTCATGTGGTGCACTGTAGGCATTACTTAATGTTCTTAACAGCGTGCTTTCGGCTTCTATCTGCAACCCCTTTCGTTCCTTTTATTGTACCTCCTTTCATATTCTCTTCCATCTCACTTCCCACTGCAACTGCAAAAGGTTTTCTTCCTGTTACACCTTTCATACCTTTTAACTGTCAGTATCTGTTTCAGCGCTGAATGACCTCATAGGTCCCACTGCTTGGCCTGCGGTTTGAATTCTATATTCAGTTCAGTTCAGTACAAAACTTGAACTACAATTCAAAAAATCCCTATTTGCTATATTTGTCTTTCATTAAGCCATGGAATTTGCGAGCCATTATTCTCGATCGTCTTTTTAGATCAATATTTTAGCTTTTTGTCAGTGAATTATGGATTCCAGAGTCTAGGGAATATCCCCTTCGGCCCTTAGCTGCAATCGCTCTCATTTCTTTTGCTGTACCTCCTTTCATATTCGCTCTCTTCCATCAGACTTTCCTTAACCTTCTCTAATTGTTTCTTCCTGGTACACCTTTCAAACCTTTTAATTGTCAATTTCCGTTTAAGCGCTGAATGACCTCATAGGTCCCAGAGGTCAATGGCCCAAATTGTCTTATTTAATATTCTGTTCCAGGCTGTGTCCTCTTTCCAAGCCCGACTATATATATATTTCTCCAGCAATAAAACTCACAAGCTTTGACGTCCCTACAAAACGATTCTCCGGCAATCAACTTTTTCTCGACATTCGTTTCCCTAGACGGGCGGATTGATTGATTGGTTTAGCCCTGGCGTCACGGCAGTGCCTGTCATTGGGGTATTTTCTGAAATGATCGGGTTGTCATCTGTCATTTTTTTTTTTTTTTTTTTTTGTCAGCAAAGGTAGATAGATAGAACTGGCGGTCCGCTTATTGTAGTCTCACGTTTTGGAAATGAAATGGTAACAATAACTGCTTTAACGACTGAACAGTTGAACACACAACAAAATGTACCAGGACAATGAACAAAATAATTCCACTGCCTTAATTCCAGTGATGATATCTTGGAGCGTCAACCAATCAAACAACACATCGGTTTAAAAAAACCAAATTTAAAACGTTCATAGTCGAAACCTCATCTGCATAGCTGTCAATGTTGATGAATTCATTGCTAGAGAAAGGCCACATTTCTTGTATGATGGTTTGTCACCAAAATAAGTTTTTAATTAAGATGAGAAAACTAGGCATGGATGGATATAGTATGGAAATTTGTTTTTAGATAGAGAGACAGATGAGAGGAGGGTTGGTTGGCGAAGAGTAGCGTATGTTAAAGCATCTATAAAGCTCTTTTCTGTTCTGTATAGGAATGAAAATAGGCGTGTCTGCTCAGTATGAGTTCAGCCATATACGGAAAGTATCCTTTTAAAGTCATTTTGATTGATGATAAAGCCATCTCTTGGATATGTGTATGTGTATGTACGTTGTATGCACACAAACATAGATCACCATAATCCTTTTTGACAGCGAATTCCAACTTTGTTAATCTAAAAACTTCGTGAAATCCCCCCACGAAACCATCTAAGTGTCAGTGAAACCAACGGGCGCATTGCAATAAATTTTCAGACGGAAAAACACAATGAAATAAACACAATAGGAAAAACAATAAACACAAGGGACTGGCGTCTCAAAACACAAGGGGAAATATGTCAGATTTATCTTCACTAATGGAAGGTTTTATTTGGTCTGTAATTGAGAAGTAAACTTTTTTTTTCTTAAAACTACATATGACTATTTTACTTTCTGTAAATGTTAAGGTATATATATATCAATGCCGCTTTCTTCCTTTAACCTCTGTAGTTATCCAACCCAAACATCACGAAGTTGAAACGAAGCTGCAACTTTATTCGGGAGAAACATCCATCAGCTTCAAAAAAACCTCCTTTTTGCTCATCGAAGCTAAATACTTTAAAATACGCACCAATGAAACTCTCGGCTTCAACCTCCATCAAGTGACACCGTCAACCTCAATGGGAGAAGTAGAAACCATCAACTTCAAAAAAACGCTGAAATTGCAATGATATCCCGAAACTTCACCTCCCATGATGATGATGAGTGCTGTGCCAACTTCAGCATACGAAAACGATTTATCCAGACCCTAAAACGAATTTATTACGCCCACTTTGAACTACCCAATTTATCATAACAGGAGGCAACGTGGCAGACATTTTATCCTGCCCTTTCTCGCAGTTCGAATATTTTTTCAAAAACGTTTTTCACTTCTTAACATTCACGTTTGTATAACGTTAAAAGGTCACCTTTTGCTCCTATTAATTTAATCCCTGATTTGGGATGAGAGACCACGAATATAAATTCGAAATGTAACGTTTATATATATTAGAGTTTTCTATATATTTCGCAAATGGCTTCTGTAAACTAGGCTAATGGCTGGGCATTCATGTGGCTTCCTCTGCTATTTGGGTGGAATATTTGGGCTATAAATTCTGTTCATAATAATTGTGGATGGTAACAATTCTATCCCTTTACCCTCAAAGTTCTAATTCTGAAGAAAATAGATCATCAATTCCTTCCTTGCTGAAAACCACAATGTTCCTAACCTTTCACAACTATTATCAGTATCTTTCTAAGATACAGAAAGAGATATATAGAGAAAGCTATAAAGGTGGACCTATAGAGACCCACTGTATAGATGGATGAATGACAGGACTCTTGTCTTTATGAACAGGGATGTACTGAGAGAGAGAGAGAGAGAGAGAGAGCTAAATACACCAATCAACCGGCTGTCAATATGCATTAGATGCGTTATGCTTCCATGCTACTGGCAATTGACACAATACCAAAATTATCCTAACCACTTATAACCACATCATGAACCTAACCATCCCCATCCATCATCATTCCCAAACAACGACCACTGCCTTTGCAACGCCTCAAGCACAAACCAGCCCAACCAATAGAGCAAATTCACCTCATTTTTTCCCCAGAAAGCAACAGGGGTCTGACCCAAAATCGTTGCTTGATGAAAGAACTTTGCAAATCGCTATTGGAGATGTGGTGCTTTGGACTCCGCGTACGGCTTGCAAAGGGGAGGGAGCACGCGAGCGCGCAATTTGGACGATGGAGGGGAGAGAGAGAGTGAGGGGCGCGTTTACTTTGGCGAGAGGGACGAGCCAAGAACATAACTCATGCACCAGAATGGACATAAATGTTCAGGTTTAGATTAAATTCGGGAGAGAAGAAGAACATCAGCTTTGAGAAATGGCCGAGCCATTGGGAGATACGGTCCTTTTGTTTATCAACACATTTACGTACGCACGTGTGATGAATACGTGCTTGTCTACCAGCAGGGTACATCAGTCAGAATGCTTGGGGTGGGGGCGGGGAAGGATTATAAATCTAGAAATGATTACCAGGTTAGAGACGTTTTTCAATCTTGTTTTGGGATGAGAATGAAGGCCTTCCTGCTGCTGTTTTGAGAGAGAGAGAGAGAGAGAGAGAGAGATAGAGAGAGAGAGAGAGAGAGAGAGAGAGAGAGAGAGAGAAGTCATGATGAAGTGGTTATACAAAAGTACAGTGAGGTTTACCTCATCGAGGCTTTACCGTTTTCAGTTATGAATTCGTATGGTGATACTGCATTGATCAACGGTCTCTCTCTCTCTCTCTCTCTCTCTCTCTCTCTCTCTCGTCTCATCTCTCGGTCTCTCTCATCTTCAACTAAAAAATCCATTAACCAGATACGTAATTCACTAAATAGTTCAACAGTTAGACTCTTGCTCATGAGAGAGAGAGAGAGAGAGAGAGAGAGAGAGAGAGAGAGAGAGAGAGAGAGAGAGAATTTTCTACGCGTCTCTCACAGCTTGAGTGGTGAAAATAAAAAGAAAATAATAAAAAAAACTCAGGAATTACGAGAGGCGATTATTATCAAGTCAAATCCAGAATTATGTCCACCATTTCCCGGACTAATGTTCCTAATCGGATCAGTTATCAGTTTAAAAAAAAAATCTGAAATTAAGGGCAAATATATTATCCTTAATGTATATTATCCCGGATATATATTTCACTGCTAATCTTCGTACTGACTGGATTTTTTTTGGGGGGTGGGTGGGTTAGTTGGTGATTAAAAGCAGGTTAGGTAGAGGAGATATAAGTAACTCTTGCATCAACTTGATATACGAGGAATAGACTACACACACACACAGACACACACACACACACACACACACACACAGTCACAGTGACTATGCAAATTCCTCACTACAAGCCGTGAATTTGGAGGGGGAATAAGTCGAGAGATTTCACCTTACCTTGC
>NC_087223.1:15501823-15516823 GCF_015104395.2 Macrobrachium nipponense
GCGTAATCAAATATATTCGGCTTTATTAAGAGCAGAAGCATAAATATCAACCATTTAAATTCCACCCAATTTGGCTCATTCAGTACTAGATACATTCACCCAATGCTTTCAGGTAAGCCACAAACCCCTTCTTCTTCTTTCCAAGTGACCATGTTGATCAAACGTGTATATATCAGCCATCCGCCCGAGGCGTGTTCTATTAGCCCCCAACGAACATGTTTGGCCCCCGAGAAGACTTAACGATTCACAGTGGTGCGTTTGTATTAAATGCTGTTGAAACACGTCCGGTTATCCAAGAGCGGCGGCAACGCGCTGTGTTAATGACTTGGACCGGACTTCGGTTAAATGTTCGACACGAATTGATTGCAGTCGTCTGGTTTTCGACGCGGGACCCGTTCGAGCTTAATCAACCCCGGGGTCTACTGGGATGGGCGGATCGACTGAAAGATTGATTCGGTACGTTCACTCTGGCGTCGCGATTGACAGTAGCTATTGCGGCGGAAGTGCGGGGACTGAATCGTGCAGCCATTCACAATTTTTTTAGTGTTACTTTTCAGGTTGATTTGTCATCTATTTTTGATAAAATTACTGCTCTGGAAAATTTGCGATACCAGCATGCATGAAAAGGCGCCCCCCACCCCCCCCCCCATGTCATTGAAAAGGCGCCCCCCCCCCCCCCCCCCATTTCCCCCCACCCCAAATTCTGGGGCTAAATCACGCATGGGCTCACATTCTCACAGTGCCATGATGAGGAAGGTAAGTACCCTCTTTCCAGAGTTTTCAAATAGGAATTTGAATGTCCTCATACTTTCACGTTTACTAATTAAATTAATAAATATTAATACAGTAATTAAAATTGAAAATAAGGAGTCACTTGCCTCCCTTTCTGAGAACTCTGGAAAGAGGGTCATTACCTTACTCATCATGGCACTGTAAAAATGTGTGCCCATACGTGATTTAACCCCAGAATTTGGCGATGGGGACCAATCGAACCCTTTTAAATAGCTCACTGATATCATATATATCCCAGAGCAGTAATTCTATTAAAATTAGATGACACTTTAACTGAAATTAAGTAATTTATCTTAATAAACGAAAAGTATTACAGGATGAAATGCTTGAGAATCGCATTTTGGTGTGTACTGTAGGCATTACTTAATGTTCTTAGCAGCGTGCCTTCGTCCTCTATCTGCAAAACCCTTTCGTTCCTTTTACTGTACCTCCTTTCATATTCTCTTCCATCTCACTTCCCACTGCAACTGCAAAAGGTTTTCTTTCTGTTACACCTTTCAAACCTCTTAATTGTCAATATCCGTTTCAGCGCTGAATGACCTCATAGGTCCCACTGCTTGGCCTGCGGTTTGAATTCTATATTCAGTTCAATTCAGTACAAAACTTAAGCTACAATTCAACAATATTGGGTAAAGTTAGGAGGATTCCGAGAGAACAAAGACCTTGCAATGGAAAATCACTATTTGCTATATTTGTCTTTCATTAAACCATGGAATTTGTGAGCCATTATTCTCGATCGTCTTTTTAGATTATATTTTAGCTTTTTGTCAGTGAATTATGGATTCCAGAGTCTAGGGAATATCCCCTTCGGCCCTTAGCTGCAATCGCTCTCATTTCTTTTGCTGTACCTCCTTTCATATTCGCTCTCTTCCACCAGACTTTCCTTAACCTTCTCTAGCAATTGTTTCCTAGTGCAACTGCTTTGAGGTTTTCCTCCTGTTACACATTTCAAACCTTTTAATTGTCAATTTCCGTTTAAGCGCTGAATTATCTCGTAGATCCCAGAGGTCAATGGCCCAAATTGTCTATTTAATATTCTGTTCCAGGCTGTGTCCTCTTTCCAAGCCCGACTATATATATTTCTCCAGCAATAAAGCTCACAAGCTTTGACGTCCCTACAAAATGACTCTCCGGCAATCAACTTTTTCTCGACATTCGTTTCCCTAGACGGGCGGATTGATTGATTGGTTTAGCCCTGGCGTCACGGCAGTGCCTGTCATTGGGTATTTTCTGAAATGATCGGGTTGTCATCTTTGTCATTTTTTTTTTTTTTTTTTTTTTGCGTCAGCAAAGATAGATAGATAGAACTGGCGGTTCGCTTATTGTAGTCTCACGTTTTGGAAACGAAATGGTAACATTAACTGCTTTAACGACTGAACAGTTGAACACACAACAAAATGTACTAGGACAATGAACAAAATAATTCCACTGCATTAATTCCAGTGATAATATAGTGGAGCGTCAACCAATCAATCAATACAGCAGTTTAAGGAAGCCAAATTTAAAACGTTCATAGTCGAAACCTCATCTGCATAGCTGTCAATGTTGATGAATTCATTGCTAGAGAAAGGCCACATTTCTTGTATGATGGGTTTGTCACCAAAATAAGTTTTTAATTAAGATGAGAAAACTAGGCATGGATGCATATAGTATGGAAATTTGTTTTGAGATAGAGAGACAGATGAGAGGAGGGTTGGTTGGCGAAGAGTAGCGTATGTTAAGCTGCATAGGAATGAAAATAGGCGTGTCTGCTCAGTATGAGTTTAGCCTTATACGGAAAGTATTCTTTTAAAGTCATTTTGATTGATGATAAAACCTTCTCTTGGATATGTGTATGTGTATGTACGTTGTAGCACACAAACATATATCACCATAATCCTTTTTGATAGCGAATTCCAACTTTGTTAATCTAAAAACTTCGTGAAATCCCCCCACGAAACCATCTAAGTGTCAGTGAAACCAACGGGCGCATTGCAATAAATTTTCAGACGGAAAAACACAATGAAATAAACACAATAGGAAAAACAATAAACACAAGGGACTGGCGTCTCAAAACACAAGGTGAAATATGTCGGATTTATCTTCACTAATGGAAGGTTTTATTTGGTCTGTAATTGAGAAGTAAACTTTTTTTTTCTTAAAACTACATATGACTATTTTACTTTCTGTAAATGTTAAGGTATATATATATCAATGCCACTTTCTTCCTTTAACCTCTGAAGTTATCCAACCCAAACATCACGAAGTTGAAACGAAGCTGCAACTTTATTCGGGAGAAACATCCATCAGCTTCAAAAAAACCTCCTTTTTGGGCATCGAAGCTAAATACTTTAAAATACGCACCAATGAAACTCTCGGCTTCAACCTCCATCAAGTGACACCGTCAACTTCAGCGGGAGAAGTAGAAACCATCAACTTCAAAAAAACGCTGAAATTGCAGTGATATCCCGAAACTTCACCTCCCATGATGATGATGAGTGTTGTGCCAACTTCAGCATACGAAAGCGATTTATCCAGACCCTAAAACGAATTTATTACGCCCACTTTGAACCGCCCAATTTATCATAACAGGAGGCAACGTGGCAGACATTTTATCCTGCCCTTTCTCGCAATTCGAATATTTTTTCAAAAACGTTTTTCACTTCTTATCATTCACGTTTGTATAACGTTAAAAGGTCACCTTTTGCTGCTATTAATTTAATCCCTGATTTGGGATGAGAGACCACGAATATAAATTCGAAATGTAACGTTTATATATATTAGAGTTTTCTACATATTTCGCAAATGGCTTCTGTAAACTAGGCTAATGGCTGGGCATTCATGTGGCTTCCTCTGCTATTTGGGTGGAATATTTGGGCAATGAATTCTGTTCATAATAATTTTGGATGGTAATAATTCTATCCCTTTACCCTCAAAGTTCTAATTCTGAAGAAAATAGATCATCAATTCCTTCCTTGCTGAAAACCACAATGTTCCTCACCTTTCACAACTATTATCAGTATCTTTCTAAGATACAGAAAGAGATATATAGAGAAAGCTATAAAGGTGGACCTATAGAGACCCACTGTATAGATGGATGAATGACAGGACTCTTGTCTTTATGAACAGGGATGTACTGAGAGAGAGAGAGAGAGAGAGAGAGAGAGAGAGAGAGAGAGAGAGAGCTAAATACACCAATCAACCGGCTGTCAATATGCATTAGATGCGTTATGCTTCCATGCTACTTGCAATTGACACAATACCAAAATGATCCTAACCACTTATAACCACATCATGAACCTAACCATCCCCATCCATCATCATTCCCAAACAACGACCACTGCCTTTGCAACGCCTCAAGCACAAACCAGCCCAACCAATAGAGCAAATTCACCTCATTTTTTCCCCAGAAAGCAACGGGGGTCTGACCCAAAATCGTTGCTTGATGAAAGAACTTTGCAAATCGCTATTGGAGATGTGGTGCTTTGGACTCCGCGTACGGCTTGCAAGGGGGAGGGAGCACGCGAGCGCGCAATTTGGACGATGGAGGTGAGAGAGAGAGAGAGAGAGGGAGAGGGAGGGAGAGGGGGGGCGTTTACTTTGGCGAGAGGGATGACAGGACATAACTCTGCACCAGAATGGGACATAAATGTTCAGGTTTTAGATTAAATTCGGGAGAGAAGAACATCAGCTTTGAGAAATGGCAGAGCCATAGGGAGATACGGTCCTTTTGTTTATCAACACATTTACGTACGCACGTGTGATGAATACGTGCTTGTCTACCAACAGGGTACATCAGTCAGAATGCTTGGGGTGGGAGCGGGGAAGGATTATAAATCTAGAAATGATTACCAGGTTAGAGATGTTTTGGGATGAGAATGAAGGCCTTCCTGCTGCTGTTTTGAGAGAGAGAGAGAGAGAGAGAGAGAGAGAGAGAGAGAGAGAGAGAGAGAGAGAGAGAGAGAGAGAGCATCACGATGAAGTGGTTATACCAAATTAAGGTCAAATTTACCCCATCGAGGCCGTACCGTTGTCAATTATGACTGTGTATGGTGATACTGCATTGATCAATGGGCTGGCTCTCTCTCTCTCTCTCTCTCTCTCTCTTCTCTCTCTCTCTCTCTCTCTCTCTCACACACACACACACACACACAGACGGCTGACGAACAAATCAACCAAACAGGACTTGAATCGAGGAAATTCACCCTCCCTTCATTAAAAAAAAAAGAAACAAAATTCTCTCCATTGACCTCAAATCAATAGAATCGAGTTCAGCAAGTTGCTGGAAATCACTGCCAACAGATTGCAAGGCATTGCAAGAGATTGCACACCGACGGAGGCGTATAAAGCAGTAGGCTTTGCAACGAAGGGAATATCATGCAGTCTGGGTGGAGTGAGATTCATGAGGAGTAGGAGGAGTAGGAGGTGGAGGGAGTAGTGAGGTTTGAGGGTGAGGTTCCGGGTAGGGGGAGTCAGGCCAGGTAACATAAATCATCACTGCCTGAATGGAGGTGAAACTGGTCTTGCTTTGGTTCCAGATTTCTGGTCTGGATTAAATTTTGGGAGAAGACGAAGAAGAAGAAAAAAAGATTGTTGCGTATTGCTGGAAATTCTGGAACAGATAAAGAGAGTATGGGGTTAGCTTTTTTTTTATTTTTTTTTTTTTTACGATTCCAGATCGTGGTAGAATTTGGACAGTTCCTGTTGGAATTCAAGATTCCACTTTTGATTCTAGGAATTAGCTAATGTCAACTGATAGCCAGGAGAAGGTCCTGCCTGGGGCCTGGAAACTCATTCACAAACTCGTGCTGGAATAACGGGGCCTCGCAATCTCAGAGAATGTTGCTGGAAACTGGAATGATAACAACATCTGGAAACTCTTGTAGATAGGTGGTTCCAGGAAAAGAATTCACTTTCAGGTTGCTACTTATTTTGACCTATGTAATTTGTTGCAAAACCTCTTCGTAGGGGGGGAGGGCACTGTAGGCATTGCTTAAGGTTCTTTGCAGTGTTCCTTCGACCCCTAGCTGCAGCCTCTTTCATTTCTTTTTCTGTACGTCCGTTCATATTCTCTTTCTTCCATCTGACTGTCCACCATTTCTAACAGTGCAACTACGAGGTTTTCCTCCTGTTGCGCCTTTAAACCTTCTTACTGTCCATTTCCTTTTCAGCGCTGAATGACCTAGTAAGGTCCCAGCGCTTGGCCTTTGGCCTAAATTCTATAATCCAATCCAATCCAATCGTTGCAAAACCTTTTAGTCAGCGGACACAGAAGGATCACTAACATAATGGAGAAAGGCGCGGGTCTTGCAACCTCACCCCTTGAAAACCTTTACTGGAAACTGGAATGATAAGAACCTCTGGAAACTCTTCCAGAAAAGGTACTCATCATCTTGCACCCTCACCCCTTGAAAATCTTTACTGGAAACTGGAATGATAAGAACCTCTGGAAACTCTTCCAGAAAAGGTACTCATCACCTTGCACCCTCACCCCCTGAAAACCTTTACTGGAAACTGGAATGATAAGAACCTCTGGAAACTATTCCAAATCTTACTGGAAACTGGAATGATAAGAACCTCTGGAAACTCTTTCAGAAAGGAACTCACCATCTTGCAACCTCACCCCTTGAAAATCTTTACTGGAAACTGGAATGATAAGAACCTCTGGAAACTCTTCCAGAAAATGTACTCATCAATCTTGCAACCTCACCCCCTGAAAACCTTTACTGGAAACTGGAATGATAAGAACCTCTGGAAACTCTTCCAGAAAAGGTACTCATCATCTTGCAACCTCACCCCCTGAAAACCTTTACTGGAAACTGGAATGATAAGAACCTCTGGAAACTCTTCCAGAAAAGGAACTCATCATCTTGCAACCTCACCCCCTGAAAACCTATACTGGAAAAACTGGAATGATAAGAACCTCTAGAAACTCTTCCAGAGAGAACTCATCATCTTGCAACTCACCCCTTGAAAAATCTTACTGGAAACTGCAATGATAAGAACATCTGGAAACTCTTTCCAGAAAAGGTACTTATCAATCTTTTGCAACCTCACCCCTTGAAAATCTTTACTGGAAACTGGAAATGATAAGAACCTCTGGAAACTCTTTCAGAAAGGTACTCTCATCAACCTTGCAACCTCACCCCTTGAAACCTTTACTGGAAATGGAATGATAAGAACCTCTGGAAACTCTTCCAGAAAAGGTATCATCAATCTTGCAACCTCACCCCTTTGAAAACCTTTATGGAAATGGAATGATAAGAATCCTGCCAGGGAAGGTGGAATCTCTCGACTTATTCCCCCTCCCGGATTCACGCTTGTAGTTGAGGAATTTTGCATAGTCACTGTGACTGTGTGTGTGTGTGTGGTGTGTGTGTGTAATCTATTCCTCGTATATCTAGTTCATGCAAGAGTTTACTTATATCTCCTCTACCTAACCTTCTTTTAATCACCAAAAAACAAACACCCCCCCCCCCCCCCAAAACAAAATCCAGTCAGTACGAAGATTAGCAGTGAAATATATATCCGGGATAATATACATTAAGGATAATATATTTGCCCTTAATTTCAGATTTTTTTTTTAAACTGATAACTGATCCGATTAGGAACATTAGTCCGGGAAATGGTGGACATAATTCTGGATTTGACTTGATAATAATCGCCTCTCGTAATTCCTGAGTTTTTTTTTTTTTTTTTATTTTTTTTTTGTTTTTTTTTCACCACTCAAGCTATGAGAGACGCGTAGAAAATTCTCTCTCTCTCTTCTCTCTCTCTCTCTCTCTCTCTCTCTCTCTCTCTCTCTCTCACATAAGCTCTCCATAAGCAAGTTTAACTGTTGAACTATTTAGTGAAATAAGTATCTGGTTAATGGATTTTTATTCTGAGAGAGAGAGAGAGAGAGAGAGAGAGAGAGAGAGAGAGAGAGAGAAAGACAGCCCATTGATCAATGCAGTATCACCATACACAATCATAATTGACAACGGTACGGCCTCGATGGGGTAAATTTGACCTTAATTTGGTATAACCACTTCATCGTGATGCTCTCTCTCTCTCTCTCTCTCCTCTCTCTGCTCTCTCTCCTCTCTCTCTCTCTCTCAAAACCGCAGCAGGGAGGCCTTCATTCTCATCCCAAAACAAGATTGAAAAACGTTTCTAACCTTGGTAATCATTTCTAGATTTATAATCCTTCCCCGCTCCCACCCCAAGCATTCTGACTGACGTACCCTGTTGGTAAACAAGCACGTATTCATCACACGTGCGTACGTAAATGTGTTGATAAACAAAAGGACCGTATCTCCCTATGGCTCGGCCATTTCTCAAAGCTGATGTTCTTCTTCTCTCCAGAATTTAATCTAAACCTGAACATTTATGTCCATTCTGGTGCATGAGTTATGTTCTTGGCTCATCTATCTCACCCAAAGTAAAAACGCCCCCCGACCCCCCTCTCTCTCTCTATCCCCTCCATCGTCCAAATTGCGCGCTCGCGTGCTCCCTCCCCCATTGCAAGCCGTACGCGGAGTCCAAAGCACCACATCTCCAATAGCGATTTGCAAAGTTCCTTCATCAAGCAACGATTCTGGGTTCAGACCCCCGTTGCTTTCTTTTGGGGAAAAAAGGTGAGGTGAATTTGCTCTATTGGTTGGGCTGGTTTGTGCTTGAGGCGTTTGCAAAGGCAGTGGTCGTTGTTTTGGGAATGATGATGGATGGGGATGGTTAGGTTCATGATGTTGTTATAAGTGGTTAGGATCATTTTGGTATTGTGTCAATTGCAAGTTGCATGGGAGCATAACGCATCTAATGCATATTGACAGCCGGTTGATTGGTGTATTTAGCTCTCTCTCTCTCTCTCTCTCTCTCTCTCTCTCTCTCTCTCTCTCTCTCAGTACATCCCTTTTCATAAAGACAAGAGTCCTGTCATTCATCCATCTATACAGTGGGTCTCTACATATCTACCTTAATAGCTTTTCTCATATATATCTTTCTGTATCTACACCTTTATAGCTTCCTACATTTCTATATGCACCCACCATTCTATTCCTGTGTATATTTCTTTTTTTGTACATTCTCTGTAGTTTCCCTATATATCTATCTATGTGTACACCTTTATAGCTTTCCTTGTATGTGGTTTTCTATGTTACGCCTTTATAGCTTTCCCTACTTATCTTTCTATATCTAAGTCATCACTGACATACTTAGTCACACTCGTTGAGAATAGCGATCACGTTTCCATCTAGAGAGTTTGTCGCTTACTCGGGGAGTAAGCCTACAAACTACTTTGTTGTTGTTGTGTGTGGGGGGGGGGGTAGGAAAGGTCTATGGAAGAGCCTTAAAAAAGGTCTGAAAAAGGTATTCCGCTATGAGTTAAAGTTACAGGAATTTTAGTATGGGATATTTCGGATTTGTTTGTTAGAATGAAAATGTCAAAAATAAAGAATGTGATTGTTAAACGGTACAGAACAATTATTTATAATAAAATGTAGTATATTTATTTTAATTTTCTTCAGTGAAGCAACGCTGTCTAATTGACCTTGGATTTTAAGCACACGGCCCTCCGAAGTAAGCTGGAGGTCGGATCGCGCCTCGTTATCTATTCAGAATTGAAGGAGTTGCTTCTTCAACCGTTAATCTTTGCGAATTGACAGAGACGACTCATTTTGCATGGATATTAATTACTCTCCCGTGACAGGTTAATTGATTGTTTGAGTCATTACTCTGTCCTTTTTTTTGGGAAGTTCTTCAATAATATACTAGAGGATTTAGACTTTCTCTTCTCTCTATCTAGTGTTTTTTTTTTCTTGTTTCATATCTTTTATTAGTTTATAATTGTCATTATATTATGACGTTTGACAAACGGACACAATTTGTCTTCGTTTTGATAAACTGATTCGTAAGTTTTATCTCGTCATGAAAAATGTATTTGAATGCTAATAATCTTATTGATTTACACATTTCTGGTTTTTAATGATCAATTTGTGAACTGGATTAGTTCACCTTGGTATGGATTATTGTTTTTATAGTAAATTTCGTCAATTCTTTATCTATTTTACCAATCTTTCCTCTTATACGTTATTTATTCATTTATAAATTTTTAAATATTTCATCAATCTTCCATATTTCTATTAATTCATTTCGCTCGTCATTCAAATAGTTGATAAACTTTACTCAAAATTCTGATAAACTATTTTCCATAACTGCGGTGATAAATTTACCTAAATGTATTGATAGATTTATGATTATGACTTATAAACCTTGGTGATTCCTTTGCAATATTGAAAGAAAAACAATATTCCATGACTATTTATAAAGCTTACCAATTCCTTTGCAATATTTGAAAGACAAGCAACATTCGTTGACTGTCTCTCGAAGAGGGTAACCCATCCAAGCACCAGCCAATCTAAACGGGGCTTTGAATTGCTAAAGCTGAAGAGGAAGGAACTGAAAGCGCCTTTGTATTGTGCAATCAACGACAGAAACCTATTTTGCCAAAAACTGAACAAAGACGCTAATTGGAATCTATACTTTTTTTTTTTTGCGTTTTCATTTTTTGTCGAAAAGGCAAACCTTTAATTTGTGAGACAATAGAAAATTATTTTATTTTTATTATGTCGCAACTTTGAAAACAATTCAGCGACCGTTTGCCTTTAGAAAATTGTTTTAAAAATAGGTGTGAAAAATAATGTTTTTAATTGGCACTTTGATAAACAGGAGTAATTAGCGAGGTTCGTTTACAGAATACAAAAGATTTGGAATACTGTTCTCTCTCTCTCTCTCTCTCTCAGTACATAACAAGAGGTGATCCATGTTGCGATTCCCGAACAGGGCGGGTTAATGAATTCTGAACATGTAGGCCGTCCTACAGAGAGAGAGAGAGAGAGAGAGGAATGAGAGATCGAGAAGGGAGGAGGAGAGAGCGAGAGAGAGAGAGAGAGAGAGAGAGAGAAGAGAAAACAAAATTTGATAATCCAAACTCAGCAACCAAAAACATTCTGCCTTTCGTTAAAAAAAAAAAAATAAATAAAAAAAAATGGACGAACACAAAACCAAAACAACGTTTCTTTTCGACCCTCAAAAAAAAAAAGAAAAAAAAATTTACAAGCCTCAACAGAGCATGAGATGAAAAAAAAATAACTGTAGGTTTTTCTTTTCTGTCATGACACCAACGTATATGTATATATGTATATATATATATATATATATATATATATATATATATATATATATATATATATATATATATATATATATATATATATATATATAATACACACACACACACATATATATTTACACAATCATTAAACTGCAAATGTCGTTTGTTAAAAAAAAATACCCAATTCACGTCACTTCGGGAATAGACTTGGTTATATACATACGGTCTCGAACACTGGGCACAGTACCCTTCAACGGCTCCACCCCTACGGTACCAAACCTTTGTGCCATCAAGAGAGGTACTTTTTCCGAGACACTTGGGCGCCAATCCACTTATTCACTTATAATTCCCGATGGGTGGTATTCCCGAAGTAGTGGGATTTCCTAAGATATTAAACATTTGTTGCTTAATGATTCTATATATAAATCATAGTGGTGATAAAAAAATTATATATATATATATATATATATATATATATATATATATATATATATATATATATATATATATATAACTATATATACGAGACCTTTCAAATCTTTTTACGAATGATTGATACTTGAATCACTCTTGAACGATACATCTATCCTTCTTCCACGGAGACCGCGCGTCAGGAACCAGGAACTTAATTCCCAAAACAATTTATTTAATAACTCTCTCTCTCTCTCCTCTCTCTCTCATCTCTCTCTCTCTCTCTCTCTCTCTCTCCTTGGGAGGAGAGAAAGGAATATCAGGTCAGATATTTGTTTGTAAGAAATGTATAGATTCTCTCTCTCTCTCTCTCTCTCTCTCTCTCTCTCTCTCTCTCTCTCTCTCCTTGAGAGTTGAGGAAGGATATATATATATATATATATATATATATATATATATATATATATATATACATATATATACCATATATATATATATATATATATATATATATATATTATATGTGATTCTTTTAAGCTTTCACGAACCTACACATTACCATCCACAGTCTAGCAACTACCAAGTGCCAAATCCATCACAAGATAACAAAAAAACCCAAAACGTCTATACAGAAAAACGTAACCAATATCTCGCAGACCCTCCCACTACCGAGACGATTATCACGACCACTATAAAAAAAAGTTATTTATAAAATACTTAAAAGAAACTTCAGGTAGGCCAGAATTTGTAACTAACCCCTCTCCCCCAACAAACCCTTTCTTAAGGGGGTATGGGGGTTGGGTGGGGGTGGGGGAAGGTTATAATGAATCTGCCCTGTCGATTTCCCTGATAACTCAATTTGACAGAAATGACGTTCCAGAGAGAGAGAGAGAGAGAGAGAGAGAGAGAGAGAGAGAGAGAGAGAGGAGAGAGAGAGAGAGAGTTATTAAATGTTTTGGAATTAAAAGTTTCCGGGCGGGCAATCTCCGTGCAAGAAGGACACACGCCTTGTTAAATGAGCGATGGTTTATCGCTTAATTCTGACTCAAACGGAGTCCGAACCTTCTGTGGGGCAGAGTCAAAGTAATAGGTCTGCTCACGAGCGGTACTAACATACCTAAAATCCCGCCCCTTGTGAAACGTCATCAGTTACAAAAGGACCATATCTTTATGAAACTATATTTACGATAACACTTTCATATAACTATTTTGCGACGGCATTTTTTTTATATGAATTTTCCTTTTATTGCATGTTGCCGTATACTACGTTAAAGTACAAAGAATGTTCTTTCAAATGATATATAGCACATTAGTATTACGATTAATTCAAACCCACAAGCGCGCACAGAAAAATTATCTACGCACACAAAAACGTGCAATTACTTCATCCGTCAACCTACATACATTCACGTTTCGTAGCGTAACTTACTAAGGGATGATGGTAGAAAAGAAACTGAAAAATGGATTAGAAAGCCTGATAATATTACTATATATAAATATAACATAAATAAATTGATATGGTGTTCTCAGAATTTTCAAGGAATTCTAGCTCAAAGACGGACCAGAATTTTTAAATTTTATGTAAATATTTACCACATTTTTCTGACGTAATTTTTCATCTTATTACATTTTGCCATATACCATGTAACAGTACAAAGAATGCCCTTTCAATTGGTAAAGACACATTATAATTAAAAATTACTTTCAAACCCATAATCGCGCACAGAAAAATATTTATCTACTCCACGCAAAAATTATAAAAAATTAAGCGTTCGTGGGAGATCTGAAATTTAGCCCCGCCCCTTGTGAAACGTCATCAGATATATCCATCCAGACTGACGAATGACTCTGTACTTTTTTCGAAAATATTATAATTGTTTGATATGCATAATTAATACCTTTATGTATACAGTTTGTGTTAATGTGAAACTTATGTGTTCAGAAGTATATTTATGATATGAAGTGCTAATGAGAAATTTGCTGGATGTGTTTCCTGTATAATTTTCTTCATCATTTATTCTTTGATACCTTGTATCGTATATGAGTAATTCTTATACTTTTGATATTGTTTTCTTTTTTTGAGGTCAAGTCGTGCAAATGCAACTGCCATTTTTTACACTGCCTGTATCCACATTTTTTTTTTTTGTATTTATTGCATAACAATAAATATTCTTAAGAAGGTTTGGAAAATATAATTAATCATCATTCTAACCTTTAGCATAAAAAAAAGTTGCTTTTCAAAGTGAGGTATGACACAGTGACAGAACTAAATACATTTCTTAAGAATTATTTAAAATCTTGATAATATTACTACCTGAAAGAGAGAGAGAGAGAGAGAGGAGAGAGAGAGAGAGAGAGAGAGAGAGAGAGAGAGAGAGAGTTGTCATGTTATAAAAAAATGGACTTGAAGAGACTACAGCAAACCAGTATATAGGTAAGTAAATAAATAAGTAAAGAATAAATATATGAAGAAAGCTGCAGTAGCATGTGTGTTCAAAACTGGTATATATGTGCAATAAAACAAGGCTTGGTGACTAAATGAGAGAAAGGGTATTAAAAAAATCTAAGCATGTGACCCTCTTTACACATTTTATCAAGATTTTATCAAAAACACCATGCGAAATGGATTAATGTTTAAAACTAAAGGTTCTTTAAGTATCAATTTTCATAAGACCACACAGGTGTAAAATTCACCTTTTTTCCTTCGTAAATTCAAAGAAAACGACTATTGCAACTTGCAAAATACAAAATCCAATACGAAGCTCAACCCCACCCCTCCAATATATATTTCCAAATTACTTTGTAGGATCCACCAAATGGCCTTCAATGGCAAACTATAACTTTTATTACCTGCAAGACCGAGAGAGAGAGAGAGAGAGAGAGAGAGAGAGAGAGATAGAGATAGAGAGAGAGAGAGAGACTTGGTAAGTCTAAAGTTCCCCTTTGAAAGCGTTGGCGCCTGTCTGTCTGTGCGTCTGTTTTTCAGAAAGGGTTGGCAGGCCTGGTACTATGCCTCTGATGATATGAGCATTGATTTTGAAATGGGACGAAGTTAATACGAACAAAACCATTGAACAATGTCCTGGGACAAAGCCAGGATGAACAAGTATGTAGAAACAATAACATTGTCTCAGAATAATAGGATAACACCTTTAATGGCCATTCTGGGCCTAAGAAAACTCAAAAAATAAAAAGTAAAAAAATCAAACTATCTCACTTCCAAAACTGGGCTATAGCTAGGTACGACTAACCTGCTCTTAAAAGCCAAAGCACTTATTCCACCAACTCTCTCTCTCTCTCTCTCTCTCTCTCTCTCTCTCTCTCTCTGTTCTCTGAATATCCATGAATGTGTTCTACATTAATTCAGGTATTCTACATCCACGAGGAATGTTTGCAACACTGATGAGCTCTGCAACATTCATGAAGATGAAAAGATTAAAATTCTAATGGAAACTCTTAGTTTGCGAGCTCAAGATATGCATAATGTAATGGAGTATGTCACTTACGAGTTTTAGCATTTTTTGTGTGTGAGAGAGAGAGAGAGAGAGAGAGAGAGCAGATGAGAGAGAGAGAGAGAGAGAGAGAGAGGGTGGGGTTCGTTTCGCTTGCCATGAAATTCTTTACAAAGAGAGAGAGTGATGGGGTTCGTTCTCTGCTTGCCATGG
>NC_087223.1:15521823-15524323 GCF_015104395.2 Macrobrachium nipponense
AGAGTCGTTGAAGATCGTGACAACTGTCGTTAGCTCGTTAATGGGCCAGATGATGAAGAAAGAGGGTAGTTAATAACAACTAGGTGATATCTACGCCCTTGGATGAAGGACTTCATGTAATGTTTCAACAACCTGTACGAAGATCCAACAGAATTGCAGCCAGAAGGATTGACAGGGAGAGGATATCACCTAGTTGTTATTAGCTGCCCTCTTTCTTCATCACCTGGCCCATTAACGAGCTAACGACCGTTGTCAACGATCTCCAACGACTCATGTTTTTTAAATTTACCTCTGTACTTCTTGTAACTTATTGTTCATTTGGAAAGTCTTCAAAAATTATACACGGACTTTTTACACTTTGTCATTGTGAACCCTTTAGAAAATTATTATTATTATTATTATTATTATTATTATTATTATTATTCAAAAGATAAGATGAAAAACGAGCTGGGAGGAATATACCAAAGCGGATAGAGCTTGTGACAAGCAGGGAATGCTTGTATGTATAACCACTGAGCCTGAAGGAATACAAGCAACGCACACTGGAATAAAACATGACACCATTCTACTGTGACAAATATGAATTCCATTTCACAGAATTCCCGACCATTTTTAAAAAGCAAAAAAAAAAACCAACTGTCTAAAAAGAATCAACCCAACGCATTAGAATACTTTTGAAAGTACGAAAGCGGCTCATGAAAGAGAGAAAAGGCAGTTAAGACAAGAAGAAAAGGCAGTTTAGCAGAGAAGAAAGCAGTTCAGTTCAGGGCATCCCTCCCCCTCCCCCCCCCCCTTTTATCTTAAGTCTTAGGGATTCCCAGCATCCAGATGACCCCAATATCTGAAATTAACGGAGCGTGACGTACTTAAATGCTAATTGGAGATGTAGTTGGAAACGATATTGCATGCAATTAGCCAGAGGAGAAAATGGCGAAGAAGAGGAGAGATATAATAACTTGATAATGCTGATAATGAATAGGGGAGAGAGAGAGAGAGAGAGAGAGAGAGAGAGAGAGAGAGAGAGAGAGAGAGAGAATCCTTCACGTTATAGAAGGATATATTAGTGATTTTTTTTTTCTATATTTTAGAGGTTACACTACGAATGGGTGGCCCTAGAGAATAGATACGTCACTACACTATCCATACAAAAACCTCCCTGAGATATGCTGGAATTCCGTCACTGGAAAATAATTCTGGAATTCCGTCGCTGGAAAATAATTCTGGATTCCGTTGCTGGAAAATAATTCTGGATTCCGTCACTGGAAAATAGTTCTGGATTCCCTAGCTGAAAAATAATTCTGGATTCCATCACTGGAAAATAATTCTGGATTCCGTCGCTGGAAAATAATTCTGGAATTCCGTCGCTGGAAAGTAATTCTGGATTCCGTCACTGGAAAATAATTCAGGATTCCGTCACTGGAAAATAATTCTGGATTCCGTCGCTGGAAAATAATTCTGGATTCCGTCGCTGGAAAATAATTCTGGAATTCCGTCGCTGCAAAATCATTCTGGATTCCATGAAAAATAATTCTGGAATTCCGTCACTGGAAAATAATTCTGGATTCCGTCACTGGAAAATAATTCTGGATTCCGTCACTGGAAAATAATTCATATGAAAAGACGTTTTTATAATAATTTTCTATCAAAAACTATCACATTCACGCAAGATCAAGATCGTGAAAACTGACCTTAATTAGAACTTGAGAACTTTTATTTTGAAACAAACTTTAAACCATTTGCATAAAATGAATAAAAAATCGTTGGCAGTTTGCTCAGAACTATTATTCACTTCTTGCATCCTTGTTTTTTTTTTTCTGGTCAACAAAACCGACGCAACAATCTCATGTAAAACTTCGCCCACCCATTTTTCGATCACCCCTGTTCCATCTCCTTTATCTGGAACGCCCCGTGGCCCCCTTCCGCCTTCCACAACCCCCCCCCCCCCCCCTTCCATAATTCTGGCAAGCGTTCCGGAGTCTGTCTTGTCCCCCTTTGAAGTTTCTTCCAAACGCCTCCTCTTTCACAAACTTGGCTGGGCCAACTTCCTAAACTTCTTCCTCCTCCTCTTCCTTCTTCTCCCTACGCCTCCTCCTCCTCCTCCTCCTCCTATCCTACGTACAGACAGACCAGGCCCAATATCAGAACTTCTCCTGAACTTCTGAAGTTGCTTAAGGCGTTCTTGATTATGTGCTCATCTCTCGCTTGTGGGTTGTTCCCCCCACCCCCATACTCACCCCCTCCACCCCGAGCAGGTTAAAGGAATGTTGTGTTTAAGTGTGGATGATTACCATCGCTCTCTCAGGTTTGTATTCTCTCGTGGCTTTGATATCCGGATAATGTCCGGATAATGTCGGGTGGTTACGCAAATACCCGCCGCCCTGATGATAATGAAAAGGCAGTCCCAAGGCCGGATAAGGGAAGAGGTCAGACCAGGTCTAGGCCAAGCTACACGTTAGGTTAATGACCCTATCTTGTCAAACAAAACAGATCAAGTTAGGTT
>NC_087223.1:15529323-15536823 GCF_015104395.2 Macrobrachium nipponense
TCGAAGAATTAGCAGCGAATCGGACGATGCCACGCACTTCTTCAGCTCGGAATTCCCGCATGGATTGGCCGATTGGCCGGACTGAACTTTGATTGGCGGGAGGGGGGAAGGGGTGGGGGCGGTCCATGGCCGTCTAAACGGCCGGCGTTGGCCAATTAAGGCCAGAATTCGCGGTCTGACAGAGAGAGAGAAAGAGAGATTCAGAGTTGAGTGAATTCCGCGCCTTGGAGTTTGTGTGCTACGTAACTAGATTGGTTTGGAATGAGGAGTTTTGTAATAATAATAATAATAACAAAACATAATGATAAAACCTTTTGTCTTCATTTTCGAAGAGCAATTCCACAAGTGATTGCTATTGCTAATGCTATGAACACTTTAATGGACCCTGATAAACTTCGATGGATGATGGAATTGCAAATTGAGGACCTACTATATTTGCCTTTAAGGGAATAATATATCTATATATATATGTATCCCTATTATATCTTATTATATATCTTATATATATATATATATATATATATATATATATATATATTTTATATATATATATTATATATATATAATATATATATATATCTATCTATATATATATATATATATGATATATATATATATATATATATATTTTATAATATCATATAAATATATTCTATACATAATATATATATAATATATATATATACATACACATAAACAATACCAAATAGTAAGAGCTATTTCCTAATATTATACTGGTCAAAAAGTCTTCAAAATACTTTCAAAATTTGAATTGACATTCAAAATTACAATCTAAAACCAAAATTCTAATTTACTTCGGTTAAGCTTAATAGTCTATACTGACGAATAATAGTTTCTGTCACTAACGTGATTATTTTAGTAACTGCTTGTAATTTTGTTTATGTCAATAACTGATGATTATGTAAATATTTCGATATACAATTCCATCTGGTAAGATTGATAATTACTTCAAGAATCTGGCGTCAATTAACAATGCTTTTATTGTTGAATATAACTGATAATTACACACTGATAAGATTGATAATTACTTAAAAAAACAAAATCTGACATCAAATTAACAATGTGCTTAGCGTTGATATAATTGATAATTACACCTAATAAGATTGATAATTACTTAAAAAACAAAAAATCTGACATCAAATTAATAATGGTGCTTAGCGTTGATATTTAATTGATAATTACACCTAATAAGATTGATAATTACTTAAAAAAATTCTAACGTCAATTAACCAATAAGTTTAGCGTTGATATAATTGATAATTACACCTAAAAAGATTGATAATTACTTAAAAATCTAACATCATATTAACAATGAGTTTAGCATTGATATCATTGATAATTATACCTAATGAGATCGATAATTACTTTTAAAATCTGACATCAAATTAACTATGTGTTTACCGTTGGTATAATTGATAATTACACCTAATAAGATTGATGATTACTTAAAAATCTAACATCATATTAACAAAGAGTTAATCATTGATATCACTGATAATTACGCATAATAAGATTGATAATTACTTAAAAAATCTGACATCATATTAACAATGCGTTTAGCGTTGATATAATTGATGATTACACCTAAGATATGAGATTAAACATTTTTTGTATTATTAATGATAATCCTGGTAATTTACAGAGATTAGGTTACCTATTACGAGCGATAATCCGTCAAAATAAGGCTTGAGTATAATGAGAATTTCCCAACTAAACTCACTGAGCAAACAAGATGACGCATTTTTGTCTGACAATGCAAACTATATCTTTGTTCTTTGTCAAAAGACCAACTTTCTAATCACTCAAAGAAAAAAAATGTGATTCGACATCCAGCTTGCTCGGAACTGCGTGCAACGATTGCCCCCCCCCCCCCTCTCCTCACCCCCACGCTTAGCTCCTAAACATTATATTCGTAACTTAACGCTAAATGAAAACGTGCTAAAAATCTACTTGGTCAAATAGAGCGAATGTTTTCATCAAACGAAAATTGACCCCATAAATACACGGTATATTTTATACTTAGAAATAGTAATTATTCTGTGCTGTTTGACATGCTAGTTATTTATTTTTTTTTTTACATTTTCATTCTAATAAATAAATCATAAATATATTGCCCTAAAATTCCTGTACCTTGAAATCAACGTGAAAGACCTTTATACGGCTCTTTCATAGACCTTTCCTGTCCCCCAACAACAACAAAGTAGTTCGTAGGCTTTCTCCCCGAGTAAGCGACAAATATTAGCTTCCGAAAGATGTTTTAATTACCGGGTTTTTTTTTAAGTAGTTTTATTTTGATTCCAGCTGTCAATAGTTTCATTTTCCTTTGTTTTAATTTTTTTTATTGTTTTATTTTTTATTAAGAGATGATTGAAACTGCTTTGTTTCATAGCCAATATTTTTTAGCGAATTTTTACTTTAGCAAAACTTTGCTTACGTTTTTAATACTCTCTCTCTCTCTCTCTCATCTGCTCGTCTCCATTGACGCTATCTTTTCAATGTTTCGTTTTCTCGCCTCTCTCTCATCTCTGCTATTACGTTAATTCGTTTTTGTTACATGTATCTTTTCATTTGTTTTTCTCTCTCCTCCTATCGCTGCTATTACTATTATCTGTTAATATTAATATATATATATATATATTATATATATTATAAATATAACTATTAAAACATATATATACACATACATACATACATAAAACAAACACACACACATATATACAAATAAATTTTATACATGAATAACTTGATCAAGAAGTACATAAAAACGTGATGCTATGCATAAATAACATTTTATACCTATGTAAATAGACTTCTAAGTTATAAATTCCCTAACCAAATATACAAACAAAACTACAAAGAAACAAAAAAAAACCGAACGACCTAATTCCAAAGCATCAGAAGTAAGTAAAGATAATAAATAAATAAATAAATAAATAAATAAATAAATAAATAAGTAAATAAATAAATAAATAAATGAAAACAATCCACTCGCAGCCATCAATTCCCAGTACTACACCTGTCTCTAATCGAACAGCAACCGCCCCCCCCCCACCCGAAACCCGAAATAAAAAGAGACACCTTGGAAGTACCCCTAATAGCTTCTTCCTCGTCGCGAATTCGGACTGGAATTGCTCCACTAGCGGTCTTTCGGTCTCTATTTATTAGGGAGTGGAGGCGGGGTGGGGTGGGGGTTGGTTCTTACAGCCCGTACAGGACCTGATACTAGTAAATGCTGCTGCTGCTGGTGCTCCTCTCAAATTTTATGGGCGTGAAATGGGCCTCCTCTGAGGAGAGCTAACCTAACTGATTATTTTGATATCACAACGCCCCTATGGGGGCGTTGTGATATCAAAATCATCATCATCTGGAGCGTGGGCGAGAGGGGGGGGGGGGGGGGGGGGGGGGGGGGCGGGGGGAGCTCTATCTCTCTCTCTCTCTCTTTCTTTGTTGTCTCTCTCTCTCACCTCTATTCTCTCTCTCTCTCTACTATTTACCCTCTAACTTTTAACACTTTTACACTTTTATTTACTCTCTCTCCTCTCTCTCTCTCTCTCGTCTCTTCCATAATATTTATTAAAATATATATATATATATATATATATATATATATATATATATATATATATATATATAATATATATATGTATATATATATATATACTATATATATATTATGTATAATACATCATATATAAATAAAGGTATAGGCCACGAAGGACAGATAAACCGTTAACGGAGTTTCTGCAAGATCTTTCGACTCAACGTCCTTCACTCAGCAGACAAACTAACTTACATGAGAAATTGAGAGTACAGGAAAGGTCGTATAAGTGACAAATATGGATTATAAGGAGATTAGTACCTAGAATCCAACACACCTGGAGAATGAGTAACCTTTCCAAACAATGATAAACATGGGTACAATTTAAGAACAAAAAGATTAAGTCCAACTGCTCGACAGGGACAAGACATTAAAGGATTTATACAGAGCGGCAGCTTACCACATTCAGATCTTTGGTAAACAAAAACTTATTCACAACGCATATTAAACATACATATACAAAGAAAATATCTCTAAGGAAACTAATTTGTGCGTGAAATAATGTGACTTACAGGTAGAAGTAATTCATGCTGAGTTAGTTCATTACTAAGATATTCTAAAATAGTCTAAAGGGACTTTAGTAAAAAGATCGAAAGATCTTGCAGAAACTCCGTCGTTTATCTTTCCTTCGTGGCTTACACCTTTATTTATGGATTTATCACGTTCCAAACTTTCGTGATTCAGTTATACACATCATATATGTATAACATAAATAAATACATTATATAAATATGTATTCATACTCCGATACTTAAGCCTTAGTTAGTTTTACCTTTCAATACCCAAACACTTACCTCATGCCCATTACCCAAATTAACTACCTATAAGCAACCTTTATTACAAAATTAAGATCACCACCTCTACTCTTTAAACTTTAACCGCACAAAAAAAAACTAATAAAAATAAATACCGGTAATTCCTATGGCTATTACCGATAGTTTAAAACACTTGCACTGGCACGAGAGAGAGGAGACATAGAGAGATATGAGAGAGAGAGAGAGATAGAGATGAGAGAGAGAGAGAGAGAAGGGGGGCGAGGGGGTTAAATGCCCTGGATGTGGTTTAAAACTGCTCACGAATTCACCTAATTATGTCGGGTCTTTTTAGGGCTGTTTCGCAAAGTTTAGCGAGGTTTTGTCGGACGCTCGTAATAATAATAATAAATAATAATAATAAGCTTATATACCATTAATTGTTTTGTATTTTTTAGCCTAAAATTGAATAATAATGAATTATGATTAAAGCTATTGAAATAATAATAATAATAATAATAATAATAATAATAATAATAATAATATAAAATAAATAATAATAATAATAATAATAATAATAATAATAATAATATAATAATAATAATAATAATAATATTAATATTTAGAAAGAAGAAACTCTTTTTAAACAAATAAATGGTAGAAATTCAGGGAATCAATCTTATATCATATATTATAATATATGATTTATTTCGCTGAAGTCTGCCAGTTTATTCAACAGCAGAATAATAATAATAATAATAATAATAATAATAATAATATAATAATAATAATAATAATAATACTAATAATAAGATATAATAATAATAAAAATCAATAATAATAATAATAATAATATTCATGTCCACTTTCCTCTGATTCCTACAACATTTCAACAATGAAAATAATATAATAATAATAATAATATTAAGGGTAACAATATTACCCACAACACACTGGACCTACATCAACAACTGTTCTAATAACAATCACAAAAATAATAATTATTGTTGTAGTGATGAAATTAAATGAATAATAATAATAATAATAATAATAATAATAATAATAATAATAATAATAAATGATTTTATATGGTGGTGAAAATATGAATTATATTAATTATTCTTCTTAACGCCCCCCGCCCCCCCCCCCCCCCCCCAAACAGTCCCCATCACAGTCCCAGCAGGACCAGCCCACGATCCACTGGAAGGGCCACACGATGGTGGACGGGGTAGGACCTCTGAGAGAAGACGACACAGCTAAACTAACCTGCAGGAGCACCGGGGCCGCCCGCCTCCGGACCTCTCCTGGTGGAGCGGGGGAGAGGCAGCTCCCCCTCATATCCTCCAAGTCCTATTCGGATCCCAAGACAGGTAAGGATCGAAGGCCCAATATCTTTTTTTTTTGTTCATAGATCCTTTTTTTTTAGTTGGATTTTTTTAAACGATATCCTTTTTTTTTTAAGGATATTCTTTGCAAAAGTACATTAAGGAAATACCTACAGTGCGCCGCGTGAGGTGGACTGGCGGTATTTTACTTCCCCAACGCGGGCATGACATATAAAATATGTTTGATATAATTATTTTATATATATATATATATATATATATATATATATATATATATACCCATATATATTTTTTTTAAATATAAAGATTAAATATATATATTTTATTAAAGAATATGTTGCATTATATATATATATATATATCAAATAACCCAAATTAAACATTCCACAACCAAACTATAACAATTCTATAACTCCCAAAACCTCACTAACATTTCCCAGATGATTAAAATACGTATCACAACTTCCATTACTGGAACCGTTCCCGCCGCGCCCCCCCCCCCCTCATAAAAATATATATAAATGATATGAACTACCGATTAAAGATATTAGATGGGACGAGATTTGTGAAATGTATTCACCACCGCCCAATTTATCAGGGGAATTTATCGACCTTCATTACGAGTCGTCGAAATATGAACTTCGTGTACGACCTCAATGTCCCCTGGGTTGTAAATTCCAACGGAGTTCTGGGTTATAAATGTACCCACTACAATGTTTACGAGCGCCCTATCTTATAACCATTTACTATATCCGTCGATATGATTAAACCCGTTGTTTATTTGGGAACTCTTCAAAACGAATATGGAGATGAATAAAGATAAATAAATGGCATAAATAAAATCTTCCCGCAGATAGGGGTCCCATTCGTTGTCGTGGAATAAGGGGACGGGGTTTTGGTCTGAAAGTTGTGTTACGATAAATATTAATGAATATTAATAGATAGGCCACTTTTATGTGTAAATATTCTTGATGGGTTGGTATGGCATTTATGAAAAGAAAATTATGTATATATGTATGTATGAATATTAATATATATAATATATAATATATATATATATATATATATATATATATATATATATATATATATATATATATATATATACATATATATATACCATTATATATATATACACACATATATATTATATATATATATATATATATATATATATATATATATATATATATATATCTATATATATATATATACAGATATATATATATTTCTATATATACTATATATATATATATGTATATATATATATATATATATATATATATCTATGGATATACTCCTCTCTCTCTCTCTCTCTCTCTCTCTCTCTCTCTCTCTCTCTCTCTCTCTCTCTCTCTCTCTCTCTATATATATATATGATATATATATATATATATATATATATATATATATGTATATATTATATATATGATATATAGATATAATATATATATTATATATAGATATATAAGGTACATACCTCATTATAATATATAATGTTAAATATATGAATAAAGTAGCTGTATTGAATATATTAAAAGATATATTAAAGTTTCTTCTAATATATATTATATAATACTAATAATAATAATAATAATAATAATAATAATAATAATAATAAATAATAATAATAATAATAATATAATAATAATAAATATAAATAATAAAGTTTCACAAACGCAAACCAACCCGGCCTGTAAGTAATATATACACGCACATAATGACATATTTGTTCACATCCCTTCAAACATTTTGTGACAAAACACCCCCAACCTCCTTCATT
>NC_087223.1:15541823-15546823 GCF_015104395.2 Macrobrachium nipponense
CTACATCAGCGTTAACCCATTCAAATTTCATTGTTTATTTCTTTTCGTTTATCTAGCGAATTACATAAACATTTGCGTAAATTTTGTTTAATTTTGCCAAAGGTGACCCTTTACTGGGGAAGGGGTGTGGACTGCCACTCTGCCAGCCTTGGCGGAGATTTGCAGTCACAGAACGCTCTTGTCTTAGCCGTTTGTTTGGGTTTTGTTTGTCAAGACAATCTCTGATAATGATAATAGAATAAATAGCTATTCAGGGCTTCAGAAATGAAGGAATTCTGCCAACACAACAATAGCCTAGACTGTGGAAGCAACAGATCTCTGTAGAGATTATTATTACCTAGTTTTTATCTGTTATTTTGTAAAAAAAAGATATTTGATGACAATGACTAGAATAAATAGCTATTCAGGCCTCTATTCTTGTTTGCAAGCACAATATCTGATGATAATGAATGGAATAAATAGCTTATTTAGTCGTCAGAAATGGGGATTTTCTACACTTGCTATGGCTTACACAGCAGCGGACCAAACGCTCTCTGGATGCATCGAGTCTTTGTAGAGATTTTTTTTTATATTTTCATTTGATATCAACAACAACAACAAAACTCTGGCTATCATCTCTGGGAGCATCGAATCACTGTTTTTGTTTTATATTTTCTTTCGAATACAACAACAACAACAAAAACTCTGGTTACATCTACAAGCATCGAATCTCTATAGAGATTTTATTTTGTTATTTTCTTTTGAATACAACAACAAAAACTCTGGTTATCTCTGGAAGCATGGAATCTCTGTAGGATTTTTTTTTATATTTCCTTTTGAAGACAACAACAACAACAACAACAACACTGGTTACCTCTAGAAGCATCGAATCTCTGTAGAGAATTTTTCTTGTCACTTTCGTTTGAAAACACCAACAAGAAAAAACCTCTGACGCAAAAAAAAAAAGAAAAAAAAAGTAATTAAAAACCTCGCTCATTAGCTGCCGTGACAGTCTCCACGAGCATCAACAGCAACAAAGGCAAGTAGTAACTTCATTTCAAAAGGAGAAATTTAAAAGAGATAAAGAGTCTGTAATGGCTTTCATCCCCTTGGCCAGAGAGCAGGAAAGAAGCTCTCTCTCTCTCTCTCTCTCTGTGCCTCATTTCGAGTTGCTGTTGCTTACTTTCTTGTAATTATCTCAGTTTGTTGATTGCATCTCTCTCTCTCTTCTCTCCTCTCCCTTTCTCTCCTCCACACACGTCAAATCGGACTTTCTTAATTGATTCTACCCCATCAACATTTCCTCTCTCTCTCTCCTCTCTCTCTCTCTCTCTCTCTCTCTCTCTGAGCCATTCGAAGAAGTGGTGTGGCTAATGAGCGCTGCTCCTCAAACTAATGACTTTTAATTAAGACCACTAAATGAAGAGGAGTACTCTAATCATTATTATTATTATTATTATTATTATTATTATTATTATTACTAAGATACACCCTACTCATATGGAACAAGCCTGCAGAAGTTAAGGGATGTAAAGGAAAACACAGAAAGAAGAGATCAAGTATCACAAAAGTAATAAATAAATAAATTAATTAATTAATAAATGTCCATAAATGACTAAGATACAAGGTGAACGATTTTTCTTGCTATTTGTTTTTACTTTAATTAATCATTTCAGCTCTATTATTTACATCACTTATTATGTGTCTCCTGTTTGCATTTCTGTAACCACTAAACCAGCAACTTCTGTTTTTGAAACTCAACAGTAATCTCATTTCGACCGCCACTACTTTCCCTACTATGCTACTGTCGATAATCGCTACTGCTGTTTTGATTTACAAGTCGATTACTGCTACTGCTAGTTCTGCTATATCTACCGCTACTTCTGCTGATTCAATCCTGCTTTTCAATATTCCCTTACTCCTAAGCGTTTGAGATACTGTCTCTAAGAATTCCTACTTCGACTGACCTCATAGCTACAATTAGATAAACTGTCCCTGGTATTTTTTATACCTCTGCTATTTACCTGCTTTATTCTGCTTTCCTCCTACTCCTACTCCTCTTCCACCTCCTCCTTCAGCATTCACAGTCGAGAGGGCATCGCCCTTAGGCGAAGGGAAAGCTACAATAGTGAAAGGTCCTTAGGAAGTCATAAGAGGGACCTTTGTCAAAGGTCTTTGCAGATGGGACACGGAGATTATTATTATTCAACGGGTGGCCAAGAATATAGATTGGAAAACAGATGTTCTGAATAGTTTTAAAATAAATATTCTACATTTCTTTTAACAAAGAGCTAATAAAAAAAAGTCCTAAAGACTTTAGACAGTTAGATCAAATCAAAAATAAAATTCACAGCACCTTTTAACAGGTGCAGCACATTCTTAAAAAATTCAAAACTTCGTAACAGGTGGGTGACACAATACGTTCAAAATCTCTCAACAGGTCGTCCTAGGTACTAGGCAGAGTTGGAATGAATATTTCGTTTCGTAAGAAAATGATTTTGTATCCTGTTCATATAACAAAATAAAACAAAATAATAAAAATCATGTTTCATCTATAAATAAGCTTTCTTATCCGATGCTGCGGACTAAGTAGGGTTTTCGTATGAAAGATTATCTATAAATTTTATTCTAATAGAAAAACTTTATTCTCAACGCATAACAAAATAAATGTAGCTATAACCTCCAATCTAAAAAGGACTTTTGAATCAGCTGAGGATATATTACCCTACTTATTTAATTCTGTAACTCAATTTTTAATCAAGCGCTTTAAAAAGACAAATAGAACCTTCTTTCCTCTCATATGAATAATCAGCAGATATATCACCCTAATTATTTTTCTACTAAAATTTCAACCAATAGCTTTAAAAAAAGCAAAGAAAAACGTCTTCTTACCACATTAATACAAATTCATATTGCCTGCCGATGAATATCCTAAAAGCACGACTTCCTCTTCCTCTCATGTAAACAAAAGATCAAATTCCTGCCGAAGAATATCCTAAAAGCACGACTTCCTCTTCCTCTCATGTAAACAAAAGATCAAATTCTTGCCGAAGAATATCCTAAAAGCACGACGCATCCCATCGCTTGATTGAGTGTTCGCGGAAACACACACAAAAATAATAATGAAATAGAAAAATGAAAAAATAAAAGACAAAAAAAACTCTTGAAAGTAATATAGTGTTCTCGGAAACACCAAAATAAAAATACATAAATAAAGAATAAAAGAAAAATTAAGAATAAAACAAAAAATATTCTTTTCAGTTATACCATGCATTTTTTGATGAAGGTTCGTGGATGTCACGTGACAAAAACAACAAAATGAAGGAAGATAATCTTTGCCTCCCAGGTCTCGATGTGACCCAGTGTCACTTTCAGAGCTGCCGAGTCTGTTTACAGTCTCCAGCAGAGTTTAATGGTTATTGCCCTATTAAGCAGGGTTAGAGAGAGAGAGAGAGAGAGAGAGAGAGAGAGAGAGAGAGAGAGAGAGAGAGAGAGAGAGAGAGAGAGAGAGAATGAAAATAGCTTAAACAGAATAAAAATGCTGTCATGAGACAAAAAGGGAGAGAGAACGGAGGAGGTATCAATAAAAATTGGAGAGAGAGAGAGAAGAGAGAGAGAGAGAGAGAGAGAGAGAGAGAGAGAGAGAGAGAGAATGAAAATAGCTTAAAACAGAATAAAAATGCTGTCGAGAAAACAAAAAGTGAGAGATAGATCGGAGGAGGTTATCGATTAAATGTTGGAGAGATAGAGAGCGATAGATAGGAATAGAGAGAGGAGATAGAGATAGAGAGAGGAGAGAGAGATAGAGCCAAAATACCATTGCAAGCACGACGTACGAAACAGGCAGTGCCGTAGAAACTGTCTATATACAGACAGCAGAAACAGACAGATAAAAAAAAAAAAAGACCAAACACAGACGTGTCTTCAGATCGCAAGCAAGCAAGCAAGCACCAAAGAAGACCACAGCAGGACCTGACGCACTCATCCAAACTCTCGTCTGGGAGAGTCAGGTGGAAGATATTGGGTCAACGCTTCGAAAAAGGTCACGCTCCATCTATCGCCTTTGCCCTGACGTGTGACCTAATGCAGTAAGTGGTGTCAATGCAGGCCAAGGGGGTGGGGGAGGGGTTCCTTTTACGACGGGGTTTTAGGCTTTAGCCAGAGAGAGAGAGAGAGAGAGAGACGAGAGAGAGAGAGAGAGAATCTCTGTTGCTCCCAAATGGCAGGATATATATGTGGATGTGTGTCTATGTATGTATGTATGAATGCGTATATAGTATATATATACATTAACATATGTACATTATACACACGTATATATTCATATCCAAATGTATATTATAAAGGCAAAACCATTAACCTTTAAAATCATCCACAAAATATTATCGTGACCTCCTGAAGCAATTGAAAACAACTCAATTATCCCTCTTAAGCAATTCCTAAGACTGACTTTGATGTACCCTCTCTCTCTCTCTCTCTCTCTCTCTCTCTCTCTCTCTCTCTCTCCTGGGAAGGAGCACAGACCTCCAGTCTCTATAGAGACTTCGAAATCTGACGTATCTCGAAATGATCTCAGAATTTAGCATCCGGAACGCTGTCTAGGAACTTAATTAAATCTCAAATCTGTGTTGTTTACATCTGACGTGAGTTGAGTTGAGTTTGGGCGCAGTCGTTCATGTGTCTCGTTTGAGTTATTTCTTTTAATTTGTGGTTTGTTTGGGGAGGGGGTTCAATTAGTTGTTTGGTGTTTTTATTGATTTTTGGGACGTTAACTTGAACTTGGGTTATATCTGTTTATTGTATATTGTTTTCTAAATACTTTCTTGTTGACATAAGACAGTAACCAATGAAATGATGGATGTGTGTATACATAGTATGAATAATTATCACATCACCGTGATTCATATAAATTATTCGAGCTACAAATGTCCTTTAATATCTAATTCGCTCTACCTCGGAACTGATATATTTTTCTATATGTAAACCGAAGGGGAATTTTTTAGTTGATAATAATTTCGTCA
>NC_087223.1:15551823-15571823 GCF_015104395.2 Macrobrachium nipponense
AAAAACAGTGCTTTGGCGGTTAGTTTTGGAAAGGAGATAGGGTGACAGGCAGGATTGCAACCCCTTTGAACCTTACGGTACCATTTCAGTAGGAGAGAAAGTTTTATAGCAGTGAGACTCAGCCTAGCTGAAGAGTGCTGAGTAGGAAGAAGGAAGCGAGTTTTAGTTTGAGGGAAGAAGGCGTTACCTATAAACATTTTAGGCGCAATATATATACATGGTGTAGCATCTGAAAATATTGCAATATATATCAAACCAACATTAAGCAAGTATTATAGCATATATACATGTTCATGCATACTCACACTTATACATATGCTCCCAAAGATGTTTATGACTCCCATTGCAACCAGTGAAGTAGAGGGTTTGTGCTTTGTGTGGCTTTCATTGTTTTTTTTGTTTACAAGACACTAGGAGATTCCCATGTGTCTATGGAGAAATGCCGTGTGATTCATCCTTTTACCTGGGAGGTGGGTGAGACATTAGGAGATTCCCATATGTCCCTATGTTATTTAAGATGTGTCTGGTGATCTGTGCCGGTGTCAGCTCTATTTCAGTTAGGTTTGATCTGTAAGATTGTGTCTCTGGGCAGTCTAGTAGGTAGTGTTCGAGGGGCTGGATTGCCTCTCGGTCACAGTACTGACATAACCTGCCCTCATTTCCTATCATTTGCCAGGTGCAGAGGTATCCTAGCCTTAACTGTGTGTGATGACTGAGAGTTTTCTAGTGGTTTGTTTTGTGATGTCATGCGGCGTAGATTTGTGACATCCCACATACCACTTGGACGTCCTTGACTCTTGTAGGTAGTGACGTCGTACTTCACTCTCTTCTTGGAGTTTGGCATAGCTTTTTGCCATTTCCTTTAGGTGTGTTATGGATGGGTTGCACTTTTATGCTTACTGTACTGCAGCTGAGGGCACTTTTGGCAAGGAAGTCAGCTTCATCATTTCCTGGATTCCCACATGGCTGGGTATCCAGTTTAGTGTGACTCTCCTGCCAGCAGCTTGATGTGAATTGGCCAATGATTTTTATGGCTTGTTATCAGTGTCACATTTTCTTTTGGGATAGCGAGTATTGCTCCTTTGGAGTCAATATGCACTGTTGTGTCCTTCTTTTAAATTGGAATTTTCTAAGGCTTTTAAGATTGCCATTGTTGATAGCCTCCCAGCTTCCTTTGAAGTCTTGGGCAGCCACTGCTGCTGCAGTTGCTGGAGCTTCTGTGTCAACTGAGCCATCAGTGTAATATATGTTTTCAGCTGCTGTGTTCCCGATTGCTTCTCTGCTGCAGTTTTCATTTGTGCTGCTGTGCACAGTGCTTTGTTTGCCGGTTAGTATTGTGAAGTTTATACCGGATTGGGATCTTCGACCCAGGGAGGGGTTTTTGGTTGGTTATCCCATCAGGTGGGACATCCTTTGTTATGTGTTCACTGTGTCCTGCTACCCAGTTCTCTCAGTGTCTGGAGTATACTGCCCGCATAGGTTTTGGCGGGTCTAGTTCTTCGTGCAAGTTTATGCACGCTTGCATTTTGTTTTTGTGTGGTCCATTTCTGTCGTTTCTGATGGTTTTGCACAGAATGGCAATATTTCTTTGGCCTATCCTGTGCTTGAGAGACTGCAGTTGTTGTCTCTGCCCTCAAGAGACAAATTCTTGTCCACATTGGGGGCTCCAAGTATAAGTCTCATTGCGTTGTTTGGATGACTTCCAGCCTCTGCTGTTGATCCTTTCTGAGATTTTGTCAGGACTGGTGCTGCGTATTCTACTTGTGCTCTGATGGTTTGTATGTAGAACCTCCTGAGCAGATGGTATGTCTCACCTTCTTGCAATGATGTGATTTTCTTTAGGGCATTAAGCCCTATTTTTGTTTGGCTTGGAGGTAGCTGTATTTGCTTCTCAGGAGATAGTGAATCTGCAATGCAGACTCCCAGATAGTGTAGCTATCCACCCAGTCTATGACGTCTCCTTTTCAGTAGAAGGTTGGGTGGATTTTGATCATGTTTTATTGCCATGGCTTTTGTCTTATTTCTGTTGATTTTGAGTCCCAGTTGTGTGCACTTGTCCTCAAGTTTTTGCAAGGCTTCTTGCATCTTTTGGAGCTGTCTTTGAGGGCCGGAGCTGACGATGCAAACATCGTCAGCATATATGAAGACCTCTACTCCTTGTGGTAGCTCGAGACAGGCTACATTTTCCATAAGGACATTGAATAAGAAGGGCTTAGAATGCCCCCTGTGGAGTGCGTTTTCAAGAGAGTAGTATTCTGAACATTCTGCCTTGGAACACTACTCTTGCTTCTCTGTCTTGCATGTATCCTTTTGTCCATGTAAGCAGGTTGCCCTTGATCCTCTTTCTGACTAGGGAGGAGAGGATGGCTGCTGCATTGGCTAATTCATATGCCTTTTCTAGATCTAAGAAGACCACTATGGATTTTCTGCCATTTATGGCACTTAGCACATCTGTAAGGCACTCATGGGTGCCTACTCCTTCCCTATAGGCATAGAGCCTATGATGTAGGGGCCCTGCTTTCCATAGTAGTCTGTTCAGAACCATTCTTTCTGCAACCTTTTCAGTGCAGCTGATGAGGGATATCGGCCTATATGCGCCTTCCTCTTTTGGCTTAGGTATTGGTTGTGTGTCTTGCTGTTGCCATTTCTTTGGCCTGGTGTGCTCTGCATATGTCCTGTTTACCAGAAGTAGATATACCTGTTTGGCAGGGTCCCTCCCATGTGTCTCAGCATGCTGTAAGTGATTGCATCTGCTCCAGGGGCTGTGTCTTCTTTTCCCCCCCATTGCTGAGTGCACTGTTTAGTTCTTCCATAGTGAAGGGTGTGTGTTCTGTGTCATCAGGTGTGTTTGCAGGCAGTATGATTTCCCTCCATCTTGCTGGGGAAACTTCATTATTTTTTCCCGTGTTGTTTGGGGAAGGTTGTGGGGATTTTTGTCCTTTCTGCAAAGTTTCTGGCTATATTGTCAGCTTCTTCTTGTGGGTTGGGGTGGATGCTTTGCGCTCTTCCTTCCTTTCCCTGCAATTTTTGCAAGGAATCTCCAGATCTGGGTTACTGGAGTTTGTCTGCTGATGTTTGCACACAATCATACCATGCCTGTTGTTTTAATTTCTTTGTCTCTTCAGTTGCATGGGCTATTACCTCTCTGAGAAGTCTGTGCATCTCATCAGATGGTTCCCGTCTGAAGAGTTTCCGCACTCTGTTTACTCTGGCATTGAGTTCTTTTGACCCTTTCACAGTAGTACCATGCATCTTTGTGATCGATCTTGGATCGTTTGATCTTTGGCATGGACATGTTTGCTGCCTCTCTGAGTTTGCTGATGAACTCTTCATAAAGAAAAATATACATAAACCAACATATTCCGACAAAGAAAATGAATAAGGTGAATCTTGTGATATACTAATGATGCATTAGGAAAAGAAAATGCCAAAAGCATGCAAACTGTGTAAGGTTTGGTATAGCATAGTCATCCACAAAACCTAATCAGAAAATGTGCTGCATGCAACATTCCGACCCATCCACAGTGTGCTGAGGTAATACAAGATTTGAGAAAAGATACAAGAATTTTTGTTCAACATGTCTATCATGGATAGACATGTTATTAAATCAAGATTGAATGTACAAATAGTTGAGGATGAAGAAGAGAGGAAGGAGAAGAAAGAAGAAGAAAAAGAAGAAAAGAAGAAAAGAGGAAAACGGAAGAGAAGTAAACAAAAATGAAATGACAGAAAAAAATAAGGAAAACAAACAAAGAACAAGATAAAAGTATGGATGCAGAGATACTCATTGATACTACATATGAGGCAATAAAGCAGCATACTACGAAGAAATAAATTACGATATGACAACAGAAAAGCAAATCCCGAAGAGGCTCTACCCAGATCTATACAATGACGGGAGAAGAGGAAAAAATAGACAAGAAAGACAAAATCTGCAACCTTTTGAAAAGAGGGAATTGCAGATTTGGAGAAAGATGTTACTACAAACATCCTAAGATATGTCAAAAAACTATGAAATATATGGTAAATGTGCATACTTAGATGGATATGGGGATGATTGCAGAGATCTGCATCCAAAAATATGTAAAAAACCTAAAAGAAGGAAAAGGATGTAAGTTCGACAAAAAATGCAATATATGCACCCTGTAGCCATGAAATCATAATCAAATAAATAACCAACCAAGTAATAAAATCCAAAATAAGAAAGAAACAAATAAAGAGAGAAATCAAGAATATCAGGTAAAAGAGAAAAGCAAACCACCAATGAGATATGCAGAGTGTCAGCAAAGAATTTCAAAGCATCAAGCTCCGAAATTCTACTCAAGAGATAATAACTGTATTTATTATGCAAGAGGATATTGCAGAAACGGAGAAAATTGCAGATTCAGACACAAAATGAATAATTATGATGAAGGAAGATCAAATATTATGGAAAAGTTGGATTTTTTAATGTCAGAATTTCTGGAAATGAAAAAAGAACAAACATACCAGAACAGGAAAGAGACATGGGAAAATCCTTATTACTATCAGTATTAAATGAGGAGAAAACACGCAAACCATCATAGTGATGAATGCGCAGGGTTTGTAGTTACGAGTAACTCAAAAAGAAAAATAGAGTACTTAGAAGAACTAACCCAAAATGAAAAGAAAATAGATATATGAATATAAGTGAACCTGGTATTCCCAAGAGACTGGGAATGATGATCAAAATAAAAGGGTTCCAAACTTATAGATCAGATAGAAAAAATAGGAATCAAGGGGGAACCGCAATATATGGGAAAGACAAAAAACAAGGAAAAATATATGAGAATATAGTAACTCAGAATGTGAACTAATAGCGGTAGAATTTGAATCTGAAAAATTGATGAACATAGTAATATATAGGACCTCCTAATACTAAAGAGTTTGACTTAATAATTGGAAAAATTGGATGATATATGTAGAAATCACAAGGACTGGACTATTCTCCTATCTGGTGACTTCAACTTTCCTTTCGCTAGAATGGAAAGAACGAATAGGAGATTGTGGTTGTACTTATACATATAAAAAAGAGAGTAATAGTAGTGCAGAAGATAAGAGGCAATTGAAAAAGCTATTAGATATGCTACTAGAATACAACATTCAACAAATAAATCACCTGCCAACAAGAAAGGAAAATACTTTAGACCTAGTATTTGTGAACGAGATGAATTATGTAAGAAATAATAGTTTATAATGCGAGTATTTCAGACCATAATGTCATAGAATTAACAGTTCATTCCAAAGCAAGTGAAAATAGAGATAAAAAAGACAAGAAATGAAAAAGTGGGAAAGGATATGGAAAATACAACTTCTACAGTAAAAATATAAAATGGTCAGAAATTAATGAAGAATTAAACAAAGATTGGGATAACATTTCGTAAGTGATGACATAAGGTAAATACTGAGATATTATATAAAATATTGGAGATAATAGTGGAAAAATATATTACCGAAGAAGAAAAGTAAACATCATTCATGCATACCAAGAGACAGAAGAATCTTGTTCCAGAAAATCAGAAAGTGGAAAAAAGGTCTTGCAAAAGAAAAAATGCATGGAAAGTTATAGAACTAAAAAGTAAGATAGAAAATGCAGAAAAAAAGATTATACAATCAAAAGAAATGAAAACACGGGACTTGGAAGAAAAAACCTATTAAATATCAGCAAAACCCCAAACTATTATACTCATATGCGAAGAAGATGAATAAAGAAGAATAGAAATAGGCTTCCCTCTGAGAATTGAAGGGAGATTAACGAATGAAAAAAAGGAAATTTGCAACATACTGGCAGAACGATATAAGAGAGAATTCACCCCTAGAATAGATAATGAAGATAATGATATAGAAGTAAGGGATGAAAAATAGTGAATATTTAGCTGACATAGATATTAATGAAGCTGATATTGTGCAGGCTATTAATGAAATTAAAAATGGAGCTGCTGCATGGCCTGATGGAATTCCTGCTATTTTGTTAAAGAAAGTAGTTCATTCTATCGCAAAGCCACTTGCAATATTATTAAGACAAAGTGTAGATACAGGCAAGATATATGATGAGCACAAATTAGCGTATATTACCCCTACTTTCAAAAGTGGGATCAAGACTAGAGGCAAGTAATTATAGGCCTGTGAGTCTAACATCACATATAATGAAAGTGTATGAAAGGGTAATGAAGAAAAATATTATGAAACATTTAATAAAAAATAATTTGTTTAATAAAGGACAACATGGTTTCGTACCCGGAAAAAGTACACAAACCCAACTGTTAGTCACCGTGAAAACATATTCAAAAATATGAAAAGCGGAGAAATGAAACAGATGTGGTTTATTTAGACTTTGCAAAGCTTTTGATAAAGTAGACCATAATATATTAGCGAAGAAAATTAGAAAACACAATATCGGGATAAAGTAGAAGATGGTTAAAAGAATTTTTACACAACAGAAAACAGATAGTTATTGCAAACGACGAGAAATCGGATGAAGCCAAGGTAATATCCGGTGTGCCGCAAGGTACGGTGTTAGCTGCAATACTGTTTGTTATTATGATTGAAGACATAGACAATAATGTTAAGGATTCGGTAGTGAGTAGTTTCGCAGATGACACAAGAATAAGTAGAGAAATTACTTGTGATGAAGATAGGAAACGCTCTACAAAGAGACCTTAACAAAGTATATGATTGGGCAGAGGTAAATAGGATGGTATTTAACTCTGATAAATTTGAATCAATAAATTATGGAGACAGAGAAAGAAAGCTATATGCATATAAGGGACCTAATAATGAGACCATCACAAATAAGGAAGCAGTTAAAGACCTTGGTGTGATGATGAATAGGAACATGTTATGCAATGATCAAATAGCAACTCTGTTGGCAAAATGTAAAGCAAAAATGGGAATGTTGTTACGGCACTTCAAAACAAGAAAAGCTGAACACATGATTATGCTTTATAAAACATATGTTCGTAGTCCACTTGAATATTGCAATATGATATGGTACCCACACTATCAAAAGGATATTGCACAAATAGAGAGTGTACAAAGGTCCTTTACAGCTAGAATAGAGAAGTTAAGGACCTAGACTACTGGAAAGACTACAATTCTTAAAATTATATAGTCTGGAAAGGAGAAGAGAACGCTACATGATAATTCAGGCATGGAAACAGATAGAAGGAATAGCAGAAAATATCATGGAACTAAAAATATCAGAAAGAGAGCAAGCAGAGGTAGATTAATAGTGCCCAAAAATATACCAGGAAAAATAGGAAAGCACACAGGACATTAAATCCACTACGCACCAGCATCGATAATGCAGCGTCTATTCAATGCGTTGCCAGCTCATCTGAGGAATATATCAGGAGTGAGCGTAGATGTGTTTAAGAATAAGCTCGACAAATATCTAAACTGCATCCCAGACCATCCAAGATTGGAAGATGCAAAATATACCGGAAGATGTACTAGCAACTCTCGGTAGACATTAGAGGTGCCTCACACTGAGGGACCTGGGGCAACCCGAACAAGATGTAAGGTCTGTAAGGTTTATAGAAGAGTCTATATCGTTTGCAGGGTTTTCAAGGTAGTTTCCTCTCGCCCATCTCGTCATTATGGCTTCAAATGTAGCCAGTTTGCAAACTTGGGGTTCCATCTTTCTGGTGGCGGTGGTATGGGGGGCAGCTTTTTGAGCCGTAGGCCAATGTCAATGCTATGTGGTCGCTTGTGAGGGTCTCGTGCAGCTTCCATGTTGCTTGCTCCTTTAGGGCGGAGTTTGTGAAGGTAAGATCTATGTAGTCCTTCCTCCTTTTAGGTGAGGTTGGCTCTCCACTGTTTAATAGGCACACCTCTGGGAATTCACATGATAACTGGTGTAGATGTCTTCCAGTTGTGTTTGTTTGTTGTGTAGAGTTCAGGCTTGGGTGATGTGCATTGAAGTCTCCTCCAATTAGTGTGTTTTCCTGTGTCGCTGCACTGAAGAGTGCTTCCCCTTCGAATGTGTTGTCCCGAGCCCTGTATATGTTGTGTACCGTCAGTGTTGTGTTTGCAAGTGTGAGTTTTACGCTGAGTGATTCTACATCATCTCCGCAAAGGATGTTGTCTACCTCTTTGAGGGGATTGTGTTTTTAACTAGGGTGATTAGTCCTCTTTTAGTGTCTGTGTATGGTGTTTTGTACACTTTGTACCCTTTAAATGAAAATTGGCATTTTCCCTTACAAGTGTTTCTTGTAAACATTATGATGTCGTAGTTATTTGTTTGTGTGTGTGCTTGCAGGAATGCGTATTTATTGTTTGCACTTAGTATGTTCCACTGGAGGACTTTTATTGTGTCTGTGCCTCTGCAGTCATTTGTGTTGTTGTTGTTTCCTAGTTCGTCATTTGCACTGATGTGCCTTGACTACCACTCTGAGGTTGGCCCTGGCACTGGAGATGTACCTGGTACTATTACTTGGAATGAAACTGACACCGGGTGTATTTGTAGTGCCATTTGCACTGTTGTTGTTTATTAGTGTAGGCATGGTGATGCAAAGAGTCCTCTGGACGTCCTTATGCACTTGTCAACGACTTCTTTGGCTATTTCCTCTGAGAAGTTTGATCCTGTTAGTTCTGCAAACTTGAATAGCATTTGCACCAGTAGAATTTGTGAGGTCTTGAGTCCCTGTGCGATATATTTGTCTTGTTTTAGTTCTGGGCGAACTTCAAACCTGTTGCTTTGTGGGGTGGGAGGAGGAGGGGAGACTGGGTTATATGGCTTTGGGGGAGCCAGGAAAACAGAACGTGGAGCTAGTTTTTTGGATTTGGATTTGGGGATGAGGAGGATTTGTCGGGTTTCGGGAACAGGAGAGGTTAGGATGTAGTGTGGTGGTCGGCTTGGCCGATTCTGAGAAGCTGATTTTCCTTCTATGTTTGTTATTTGTTTCGTTGGTGTGTGTTGGTCTGGGTGTGGGAGAGTGTTTTGTTGTTCCTTTTTCTGAGTTTGAGGCTGACTTTGAGTCCTGTTGGGTCTAGGCCCTCCCAGCTGCAGCAGCATAGGACTGTGTCTTATGCTGGGGTGTGTCTGTGTGTTTTTGGGGGCTTGTTGCGACCCCCCTAACTGCAGCAGCAAAGGACTTTGATCCCTGCTGGGTGGTGGGAGCTGCTGTTGTGTGTTGTGGTCTGGTCTGTGTGTGTGTGTGTCCAGGGAGGCTCCGAGGTGTGATTCCTTTAAGAGTGTCTATCTTCTGTAGCCTTATCGGGCATTTCTGTTCCACGCATGGTGGTTCCCCTTGCATGCGGGGCATCTGGCATTTGTTTCTTGTCCATTCTTAAATTTGTCTGTGCAGAGTTTTGTGGGAGTCTCCCACTTACATACACCACAAATGGCTTTGGCGGTGCAGGCGCTGCTATGGTGTCCGCTACCTCTGACAGTTAAAGCACCTCAGAGGTTCTGGTGTGAAGTCCATGGTGGGGAAGGAGCCCCACATGCCAAGGTTCAGTGACTTAGGCTGAGTTCCTTTCCATTCTACTAGGACTTTTGCGGGTTGGCTGGGGGTTGGGTCCTTTTGTATGCATCTCTCTGCTTTTGATTACCCTGGGATTTTCCAGAATAACTTGGTTTCAATTGCAGAGGGTAATGGCATAATATAAATCTGCAGGGTTTGTCGTCAGGATTGAGGAATTTAAAGCTGGCAGGATTATTTTTCATATATTCATTTGTATTCAGGTCTGAGGGTATTGCAAAACAGTTCTCCCCGGTGGTGGTGGGGTCTTACCTTGAACAACTTACCCTTTTTTTTCGAGGTCCTTAACGAATTCATATGCACTGGTTCCTGTTGGAGGAGTTATCAAGTATTTTCCATGTGAGGGTGAAGGTGCCTGCTGGTGGTCCTTGTTTGCGTTTTGTTCCTGGTGACAAGCTGGAAACCATCATCTGTGTCCATGGCAGGGGGGTTTTCCTTGTCCTCTTGAGTGGCTGTGGTGGATTCTTCTTCGGAGGTGGAGGAGTCTAGGCGAGGTCTAACTGCTTCAGGGGCATCTGAAAAAGAGGAAGAAGAAGACGTGTCCGTTTCCAGTTCTCAGGTGCTTTCTGCAGTGGGGTGGGTGGTTGGGCTGGGTTACTTGGTCCATGGCTGCATTCGTCTTCGTCTATCTGTAGAGTGGAGAGAGAGAGAGAGAGAGAGAGAAAAGAGAGAGAGAGAGGAGAGAGAGAGAGAGAATGTATGTGTATGTGTGTGTTGTTATATTTTTTATTTTTGCCTGAAGGGCCTAAACCTGGTTTTTATGGGAGACACCACAAGCCTATCGTTCCGGTGTTCTACTTGCAAATAAGGATTGCGGAGAGTAGAAAGTTTTTGTCCCTTTGACCCTGCTTCATCGGAGTTTTCAGACCCCAACGGCTACCGAATTTTAGGCAGGAGAGACTGTTAGTATGGAAAATTATTTGAGAGAGAAAGATGTCATATGAATTTTCCTTATAAAATGTGAGAGAGCTCTCTCAGATATAATTCTCGGTGTCGTCGTCAATCGCCGCAAAGTTCCGCCGAAAATCGCTGGGAAATCTCGCCACTATCGTCGACTGGGATGGCGCTATCGCTCGCTGTCGCTCACGTTCGCCAGAGAAGGTCTCAGAAGAGATGTTACTGCTACGGAGGCCGAGCAGCAACTGACTGTTGAAGCGGTGTCCGTCCTCGTTTATATTTGGAGTTGACAGCAGGGGAACCGCCCCATGCTGATCTACTATTGGCTGGTGGCGGTAGGTCTTCGTTTTCATTGGTGGCTTGAACCGGGTCTCAAGCCACTTTCCATGCGTTGATGGTTTCGATACTGTAAGTCCTGCAGCCGCCTAGACCTCGAACTTTGCTCTCTGGATGCTGGATGCATTTGTCCGACGAGAGCAAGTTCGAGCGCCTGACAAGAAACCCTACGGAGACGACATCAAGAGGGAGGCCAACGGGGTCATCAGTGTAGTGAATGCTGCGACTAACGCTGTCCATCTCCCGCCCATACAAGGAGACTACAGCCTGGGTTATCTATACGGTAACATAAAAAAACTCACAAACCAGGAAACCCCTCCGGCGATCATCCAGCCAGACGCCCGCCCCTACTTACACCTTGGCTAAACGTCTTAACCAATTTTATTTTGACCCCCTACGTCCCGAGTCGGTACAGCCTGCAGTCGTCAGTAGAATTCCTAGAAGTCATCAAGGACGCCCCTGGCACCGGGATTATCGCCTCGCTGGACGTAGAGTCCCTGTTTACGAACGTGCCTGTCGACGAAACCATTGACATCATCCTTGAGCTTGTCTACAGGAGTCAGTCGACGGCGCCCCTCAACATACCCGAAGCCTCGCTCCGGTACGCTGCTGGAGATCTGCACGAAGAAGGCCCCTTTCTTTCTCCACCACCGAGGACAGATGTACCGCCAAAAGGACGGCGTAGCGATGGGCTCCCACTGGGGGTACTCTTCGCTAACTTTTACATGGGAACCGTGGAGGAAACGAGTCTTCGCTAGGATGCAGAACACCCCCGCAGATATGGACGATATATCGACGACATCTTTGTTCAAGTCGACGCCGAGAATGAGGTAGAAGCCCTCCGTCAGGCATTTCAGCAGTGCAGCGTGCTGAATTACACTGTTGAATACAGCACCGACGATCGGCTCCCCTTCCTCGACGTCCTTGTGAGTAAGACGGAAGACGGCCTCCGTACTTCCGTCTACACAAAGAAAACCAACCTAGGACTTGCCTCAATGGTGACAGCGAGTGCCCCGCCAGATTCAAAAGCACGACCGTCAAGGCCTTCGTCAGGAGAGCCCTCTCCCACTGCGACCTGGCAGGACACTCATCAGGAACTCGACCGCGCCTCCAAGTACTCGTAAATAACGGGTATTTCAAATAAATTAATAAGCAGAGAAGTCCGTACAGCCCTGGAGAAATGGGTACGGTAGTGAGAGCCCGCAACCACGCCCCAGGATAATATCAAGCTGTATTATAAAGCCTTCATGAGCTCACATTACCGTGAAGAAGAGGACTCAGTCAAGAAAATTATTTCTGAAAATGTATCCCCGACCGACGACACCAAAAAATATCGACCTAATTATCTACTACCAGAATCGGAGGACGCGCGACCTAATTATGAAAAATAACCCTCTCCACAGGTACGAGACCCCTCCCCTGAAGCAGACGCATGTGGTGTACCAGTATACATGCCCAGTCCGCGGTTGCAGCGGCGCCTACGTTGGTATGACTACCATGCGCCTGTCGAAGAGACTCTCGTGCCACGCCCAAGAGGGGGCTATCAAAAATCACGCACGCACCAAACATCAAGAGGCCATCTCCCGGGATGTGATCATCAGAAACACGAAGATCATCGGGAAGGCCCCTGATGCCCGTCGGTTACGCCTGCTGGAGGCGCTTCTCATCCAGCAAGTAAAACTACACTAAATACGACGCAGGAAGAATTTCTCCTCCCTACGAGTATGAGAAGACCTGCCACCAACAATGACACCACCGGAGCACGACAACTCCACGGAAGACGACGCCCCCGAACGAGATACTCCCGCAGCCAATCATAATCAAGTTAGCCGTGACGTCCCGCAGCATAGCGAAACGCCCATCGACGTAACCGCGCCGCTAAGGAGGTCTAGGCGGCTGCAGGACTTACAGTATCGAAACCATCAACGCATGGAAAGTGGCTTGAGACCCGGTTCAAGCCACCAATGAAAACGAAGACCTACCGCCACCAGCCAATAGTAGATCAGCATGGGGCAGACCCCCTGCTGTCGACTCCAAATATAAACGAGGACGGACACCGCTTCAAGATCAGTCCACCCTCAGCTTCCCAGCCCGAGGATGGTCTGGCCATCTCCAGACGAAAGCTCGCTTGCTTCAAGAAAAGAGAGAGAGAGAGGAGAGAGGGGAGAGGACGGAGAGGGAGATGAGGAGTGAGAAGAGAGAAGCGAGAAAGAGAGAGAGAAGAGACATATATATTATATCTATATCGTTAATGACTTTTGATAACTATGGGTATCATAGTTTATCTGTAAAACAATTCAAATATATACCACCAATTTTGGCTCTGTATTTGATCATGAACCCTCCATAGGCGACTTCTAGCTAGCCTTGCTAAAGTAGACACGGAAAAAATAGCCGCTATTCGGAAAAATATAGGAAGAATCTTCTACAAGGTGTCTGCCTGCAAGTAGCCATTAACTTTTAATCAAAAGTATATAATAAGATAATAATTAAAACGTAATAATAATTAAAAGGGTTCCTCTCCTCCAGAAAATGGGAAAGAGGAACACTTGGGGACGATTTATGTTTCATTAATTTTTCATACAATTTTTCAAGCTTCCAACTTTTATGTATTTTGCTTAGTTTTTTTGTTTTTTTTTTATTAATAAATATAAATATTTTGAGTGAAAATTGGGAAGAATGAAAACGAAGAGGAGAGGTTAAATAAGACATTTTTAGTTACTTGGACCAAACTTACTTTTTCGGGTCAAACTACGGGATTGAGAGAGTGAGAAGAGAGGAGAGAGGAGAGAGAGGAGGAGAGAGTAGAAAGAGAGGTGAAATGAAAGCAATCACGCCCCAGAGGGGTGGGAGAAAGTAAGCTGCTGCTCCTATGTGCCAAACATAGATTGAGCAACATAGTCCATCTTGCCCCGTCATTTGGCCTGATGCAATTACCGAAGACTGCAGGCGCCCTGTTTTGTATATTTATTATCCATTTTTATTATTTATCTTATTTTCTTTGGGTGCTGGTTTACTGTCGCCTCCTCGTCATAAGAAAGGTGGAGGGGGCGCGCCACCCCCCTACCCCCCCCCCACCCCTCCCCCCCCCGCGAGTTTTTATAATCTTGAAAAATTCTACAGAATATATACAAGACTGAATGACAAGGAAGCCAGATACATTATTCAAGAAATTCCTGATCAAATGAAGACAAAATTGAAGACAAAATTTAATCTTTCAATAAAAATACTCCAGTATTAAAAAACTCTTTATTTTTTGACAAGAGATATTTAATCAAATGGAAAAGTATTGAACTTCCAGAGATCTTCCTCGAGACTTGAGAAGATATATGGGCTACCTTCCTGTAGAATGGAAAAAAAAACTATTAAGGAATGTGAAATATTTATCTAAGTTGTAATTTCCCATTTCAAATTAGGTTTCGTTTTGGCGGTGAGTTTAACGTCCATTAGTCTATATATATATATATATATAATATAATATAATATATTTTATAATATATATATAATATAATATAATATAATATCATAATATGAATAATCTCTCTCTACTGATACTAATAGTATATTTAATTTAAATTCCATTGAAATGGAAATATATTTAGGATGTAGGGCCTGCTTTTTTAAAAAGGGAATATATGTATATATATATGGTGTTTTTAACCGTTTCGCATCGAACCAGTGGTTATTCAACAACGGGCGGGACCCAAACGGCTTTAACCGTAACTTCCGGAAACCACGTCGATGAGTGAAATTGTCCTATCACCAGAAATCACACATCTCTCACTCCCCTCAATGGGAATGGCGAAGGAAATCGAAGAACTCGCGATCACCGAGGTGGGGACTCCAACGACCAGGTTAACCAACCACGCCACTGATCTCTCCAAAAGGGAATAAACAGGATGCCCCAAGCCCTATACCCTAAACCCACCCCATAGATATAAACCTAAAAAGAATTCAATATTTGGGGAAACATTCGTTGAAGGCCTTAAAAACACCTAATAGAATATATACTAAAAAAGAATTATTAGGGGAAGGGAAAAATCCCTGTACATACACCAATAGAGACATACTAAAAAGAATGTTATAGGGGGAAAACCCTCCCTACCTACCCTACCCCTATAGATATACCTGGTCAACCTGTGGGCTTCAAGATCAAAATAAAAAAGAGTTTTAAAAATAAACAAACTTTAATTAAGGAATGTATCAGATTTCTGTATCTACTGTAGTTATTGTTTTTAAAAAGATATAGGGGAAAACCCTGTACATGCACCTATAGATATACCTATAAATGTAACTTCACGATCTTAAATATGTAAAGAAAAAAAAATAAAAACTAATTAAGAAGACCACCACACATCAATGAAACTTCAGACCCTCCAAGATCCTCATCACCAAAGAGAAAAACTCCAATCCAATGGCGAATGTTGTTCGACGATTGCCAAAGTTTTAATGAGATCATATTAAATCGGTAAGCGATGGCAAACCATCCCCCCCTCTCCCTCCATCCATCCTGGCCCTGAGAAACCATTTAGGCAATAAAATATATAAAAGGTATAAGTTTAATTGTTGCGAAAGACGATAGTTGCCTCTCGCTGATGGTGCCGTGCATCTTCTGGAAGGATTTTATGAGGACGGGGATTCGAACTTGTGATATTCAGGTGTGAATTAAGATGATCTAATAGTCCCCGGTTAGGATATATAGTTAGGCCTGTGCTACAACGAAGAGACAGGCCTACCCAATAATAATAACTAAAAATAACTTAATAACTAATAATAATAAATAATAATTTAATAATAATAATAATAATAATAACTAATAAATAAATAAAGAAAGAAAGAGGAAAAAAGGAAAAAAATGGGATAAGTTATCATGATCGGCTGAAAATAGAAGTAAGAAGGATATGGGATATGCCAGTTAGGAAATTGTGTTCCCGCCATAATCAGTAGGAAAAACCAACTATGAGGGCACCGATTCCCAAAGAGAAATGCCCTGAAAAGGAAATCATATAAAAACTAGAGGCTGGCGTATCTCCAAGGTGGACTCCTGCCCAGAAGTAGAAGAGTGTGTTTTGCCCATAATGAAACCGCGCACATAATAATAAGAAGTGATGATTGGACTCCTAAGGAGGCAGGATGCAATACCCGGAAACCCAACACTTGAAATAAATACCATGCCTGTCGAATTGGATGGGACTGTGATAGTACAGCAAACAAAAATAAATAAATAAATAAAAAATAATAATAACAAAACTCCATTCTTGTCCCGAATACCTACGTAACGGTCTCTCTCCCATCTCTCTTCTCTCGCTCTCCTCTTCTTTGAAGGTCAACCATCCCCAGGAGACTGCATAGAAAGAGAGCGGAAGAGAGATCTTATCTGGGGATCCAAGAAAAAGTCCAACAATCTGAATGGATTCCCTCGTCCCCTTGAAGTTTAAGGCAAACTATTTGTTCACCCAGTTTAGTTGACTTAAGGGTAAAAGGGAAGAGGGAACACGGAGGTAACAAATGGTGCAGTCTGATGGTATATACATTGTTGTGTCTTGCTGGCTGAGAGAAGAGAGGAAGAGAGGAGAGGGAAGCAGAGAAGAGAGAGAGAGAGAGAGCTGATAAGTGGTTTTCAAGGTCAAGTCTGAGCTGGGACGAGAGTGTGTACAGCATTTAAATTGACATATATGAGGGAGATCGGGTATAAATATTTATTGTAAGGAAGGAAGGAGAGAGGGAGAGAGAGAGTAGAGACCGACGACGGTGAGAAGGTCGACGAGAGAGAGAGACGACTTTGCTCCAGGGAAAAAAAAAAATTGTCAAATTAAATTGTTTTTGGTTTTCTGTTGATTTTTAAAATAAACTGGCGTTCCTTTAAAAATAGTAGATTTGTTATAATATACCTATATTATAATATAATCTAAATATATAAACTATATAAATATTAATATATAAATAATATATAAATATATAGAGATATAATTAATATATTAAATATATTATATAATATATATATTTATGTATTATGTATAGATTATATTTATATACCATACATACACAGGTGCCAAATCAATAATTAAAATTTCACCAAATCCAGCTAAGAATCAATTAATTTTCTCCGTTCTTATCTCAATTGTACGCTAAACATTCATTTCATTTCCGACCTTTTCCTGGCCCCCAAACGACTTTTCCCTTTCAAGCAGCGGCCGTTTTTCGGAAAAAAATAATAAAGAAAAAAAAATGTTTATTAAAAAAAATCAAAAACCCGGGCATAAAAGAAAAAAAAGAAAAAATGGTTTATACAAAGGAAATGAAGTGTTTATGTGTGAACAAGGTCTGGGCGGCAAAAATACTTTTCTTTTGTGAAGAGGAAAGAAACGTGAGAGGAGAAGAAAGACTTTGTACTAGGAAAGACGGAAATCGAACAAGAATTTGAAGGTCCCTTCCAAACAAATTTTCGGGGGGGAAATGTATTTTTTAGCTCAAGGTATTTGATTATATATTTTGGAAAACAAAAGTTTTTTCTCTTTTCATATATATATTGTATATCTATATATATATTATTATATATATGATTATTATATAGGTTACATATATATATACATACATTATATATATATACTATATATAATATCAATACATAGATAGTATTATATGAATAGATAAGTATATATATAATATATGATATATATATTTATATAGCTATATTATATATTAATATATATTAATATTTATATATATAACTATAAATATATATTATATATATAATTATAGTATAAGTATAATAATATATATATTGAGATTATTTTAATATTATATATATATATTAATCGTAATTATATATCTATATATGAATATAATTTACATAAAATATATGGTATCCCATATATATTAATAATGTCTATATTTATATATTATATATTATTATAGATATAAATATTATAATCTATAAATTATAGATGCTGTGAGCACACATACACATATGTACATATAAAATTATATATATATGATACATTCAATATATACACAAACATATTACATACATATATATAAATGTATAAATTAAATACTACACCATAGCATTATGAATGTGGCCTATACCAACATATATATTTAATAGATTTATTTAATTATTTATACATACAAAATATACACACATCGTAAAACCATATACATTGCAATATATTATTGTATACAATATAAAATATATACGACACACAAGCACCCAACTACCCCCAAACCATACACCAAACCTAAACAGAAACAGCAGAAACCAACCCCCAACCCCCAAAACAAAAACAAAACAGCCTTCTGCTTGTAATGGTTTTGTTTTTAAAACGCCAGAGTAAAATGGAGAGAGTTGAGTGCAATTCGAATTCGGTTATGCTATCAAATTGGCATTTTGTATGCATTCGTTTCTAATGATTCAGTTTTGATCACGAGAGTCGAGAGAGAGAGAGAGATAGAGAGGAAGAAGAGAGAGAGCGAGTGTTTTCCAAGTCCGATTTGGTTGGGGAACGAGAGGGTGTGGGACATCATTTAAAAACTGACCATATTCTGAGGGGAGATCGGGGGTATAAAAATCTTATCTAATAAGGAAGGATAGAGCAGAGAGAGAGAGAGAGGAGGGGGTAGAGAGAGGAGAGAGAGGGAGAGATTTCCACAAGAAAGAAACTAAATTTACAAGACTCAACCATATTTAGATACCCTAACCGGGCAGGGCAGAAGAGCCACCTTCACCATTACAGACCTTACATCTTATGGTTCGGGTTGCCCCCAGGTCCCATCAAGTGTGCGGCAACCACCTCTAATGTCTACCAGAGTTGCTAGTACATTTCCTTCCGGTATTATTTTTGCATTCTTCCAATCTTGGATGGTCTGGGAATGCAGTTTTTAGATATTTGTCCGAGGCTTATTCTTAAAAAACCACATCCTACGCTCAACGTCCTGAATATTATCCTCAGATGAGGCTTCGGCAAACGCATTGAAATAGACAGCTTGGGCATTATCGATGGGGCTGGGTGCGTTAGTGGATTAATGTCCTGGTGTGCTTTCCTTATTTTTATTTTCCTGGATTAGAGATCGCAGAAAAAAAAAACCGGGTTTTTGGGCAACTTTTGTTAATCTACCTATCTGCTTGCTCTTTCTGATATTTTTAGTTCCATGATTTTATTTTCTGTTTATTACCTTCTAATCTGTTTCCATATAGCCTGAACTTAACTTCATGGTAGGCGTTCTTCTCCTTTCCTTTCTAGACTAATAATTTTAATTTTAAGGATTTGTAGTCTTTGCCCAGTTAGTTCAAGGTCCTTAACTTCTTCTATTCTAGCTGTAAAGGACCTTTTTGTACACTCTCTATTTGTGTGCAATATCCTTTTTGGATAGTGTTGGGTACCAAGATCATCAATTTTTGCAATATTCAAGTGGACTACGCAACATATGTTTTATAAAGCATAATCATGTGTTTTCAGCTTTTTCTTGTTTTGTGAAGTGCCGTGCCGAACAAACATTCCCATTTTTGGGCCTTTGTTTACAAGTTTTGCCAATAGAATTGCTATTTTGATCATTTGCATAACATGTTCCTATTCATCATCCCACCAACCAAGGTCTTTAACTGCTTCCTTATTTGTGATTCTCCTCATTATTAGGTCCCCTATATTGCTTTCCTTCTCTGTCTCCGCCTCGAATTTAGTTGATTCAAATTTATCAGAGTTAAATACCATCCTATTTGTAACCTCTGCACAATCATACAAATACTTTTGTTAAGGTCTCTTTTTGGTAGAGCCGTTCCTATCTTTTCATCACAAGTAAATTCTCTACTTATTCTTGTGTCATCAGCGAAACTATTCACTACCGAATTCCTTTAACATTACTGTCCTATGTCTTCTATCAGCAATAACAAAACACAGTTTATTGCAGCTAACAAACCGTACCTTGTGGCACACCGGATATTACCGTTGGTTTCATCCGATTTCTCATCGTTTGCAACTAAACTATTCTGTTTTTCTGTTCTGTGTCAAAATTCTTTAACCATTTCCTTACCCCCTTTATCTACTATATTTGGTGTTTTTTCTAATTTTTCTTTTCTCTAATATATTATGGTCTTACTTTGGTCCAAAACAGGCTTTTGCAAAAGTTCTAGATAAACCACATCTGGTTTTTCATTTCCGCCTTTTCATATTTTTGAATTATGTTTCTCCACGGTGGACTAATAGTTGTTTTGGGTTTTGGTGTACTTTTTGTCCGGGTTACGAAACCAGTGTTGTCCTATATTTA